>NC_136808.1:62047902-62187902 GCF_951216825.1 Electrona antarctica | reverse complement strand
ACCTCCTTTGGATGGGAATTTTAAATTTACATTTAGCTCCCCTTGTTGTCTCCAGATGCTGTAATGGATGGTGGGCAGTGGGCAGTGGGCAGTGGGCAGTGGGCAGTGGCTCAGGATGTGCTAATCTGAAGGTTCCAGGTTTGATCGTCCTGGCTGCATGTCGACGTGTCTGAAGACCGTTTCAGCGCCATTGCCGTAGATCTAGGTCAATTATTGAAGTCTATTATTTAATACTACGCTTACCGCCATTGCCGTTGATCAATGGCAATTGCGCTTTTTTAGCGCTTTCGATGGATCAAGCCATAATGCTACTTGGCCATAATGGATCGCCCATCTTAGATCGTCCTCTCCATAATAATCCATTCTGTCCATCTGTTTCTTTCAATCGCCTGTTCCTTGTCCCAGATGGCATTTTTGGTCAAAACAAAGTTTCTTTGATGGCACAGAGCCGACGCTGTGGAGCCCTCCAGTGCCCCGGCATAGATCCATCTTGTAAACGACAGTTGAACGAGACCCGTTATACTTACTAGGATATGTCTACTTCCGGAAGTCTGGAAATGTGGCTTTTCAAAATAAAATTCACGCCAGAAAAATGCTGGCGTGAATTAGATCCTAGTTTTTCAATAAATGCTAGGGGGCTAAGTGTTAACGGTTTCAGTTCGAAACACCGCTCTGAAGTTTCTGAACCAATCAGAGCGTCACATCCCTTCAGGCGATGGGACGGTAGCTAGGGACGGTAACTATGCTATACGCAGGACGCATGGATTGTTTGTTTACAAGTCAGATAGTCGGCCAGCTGTACCAGTTTACTGTTATGTGGCTTATTTCTACCCTATAATGTTTTCAGATACATATGTTAGCGTCCCAACGGCTATAGCCGTCATCACAAACGTGATGAGGTCAGCACATTTGGTCAAGTGGATATGGCCTAATTTAGCCCAAGGAGTGTTTTTTGTGCAAAACTAATGCTTGGAATGGATTCAGAATCATGAAAACCCCCTAGTTTCATACAGTATGTCACGTTTAAAGAATGATGAAATTTGGACTTTTTTGCCTTATATAGGATGTTAATGGTATGGTCACATATTATGCTAATTACTCAATTTCCCACAGGAGTTGAATTTCAAACTTTTAGTACATTAGTTACGTTATTAGACACCTTTAGAAAAACATTGGTGAAGAAATTTCTTGGTAACGATTTAGTTCCCAGATTTTCATAGATTTCTCTTACTAAAAAGTCCCTTTGGGGTAAAAGTCCCAAAGTCCCTTTGGGAAAAAAGTCCCTTTGGGGGAAAAGTCCAGTTGGGGGAAAAGTCCCAAAAGTCCCGTTGGGGAAAAAGTCCCAAAAGTCCCGTTGGGGAAAAGTCCCATTTTTCATCATTTTCATAATTTTTCAGTCAGAGGAATGCATGAAAAACGTGCATGCGCGCGTTTTGGCATTTCCAGGCATGAAAAACGCGCATGCGCGCGTTTTGGCATTTCCAGGCATGAAAAACGTGCATCATTCATTTTAGGATTTTATATATTACCATTTTAAAAGTATTGTCTTAGTTGACCGGGGTCCTCCAGGGGTCTGTTCTTGGCCCCCTCCTTTTCCCTCGGCTCTAAACCAAATCTGTTTGCCAAAAATAGCCGATCTATCTACAAGCTATCACAACCCGTTGCGTTCTTTGATTATTTTCTCTAAATGTTTCCCTAATTTCCCCCAACGTTTGCCTATCAGACATGCTCAGAATAGAGACACACGTTTAATATCATTTCATCGCTTTTGGGCAGAAACCGCTTATCTCTATATTCTAACTTTGTGTGGTTTCTTTTTTCCGCCCTATACTTGATCACAGTACAGCAGGGTTCCACAATTAATTTTCCTCAAGGGCCATATTTTGACTAGGGAACCAGGCTGGGGGCCGAGTCCGCACGCGCAAATTTTTTTTAAATTATTTTTTCATTAATTAATTAAAAATTGTTCTCAACCAGTGGTCCTTGAGGGTGTGCCCAGTTTGACATACATAGGCTACTGACCCCCATTTAATGCCATTTATATCTGGGACACCCCCCCAAAACAAAACAAAAACCTTTTTTTTTTTTTTTTGGGGGGGAAATTCTTCCAGGGCCCACAAGGGGGCGCTCCGCCGCCTATTGGGGAACCCTGCAGTACAGCATCACACAAAACCATCCAAAGTAGCCGATCTGCAAGCTCGAGCTTGTAGATATTGTGTACGAGGTCTCCACCTGACGGCGACAATATACACAGGTATACGAAGATTACAATTCTTAGTTTTTTGGCTCGTTGAATGATCATCGATCACTGGCTGCACACGCGCTTGCCTTGCAGGGCCAGGAAGCAACAAGCGGGTATCGGATCATAAATTGATCCTCTCTCATCATAGCCACAAGCTCTTTGAAGTTTGCCTCTCTGGAATACAATTAAGGCTGGGTCATCATGAACCGTAATAATCAGCAGGGTGCCTGCATGGCGGCATGGCCAGCTAGAGTGCACCCATCATAGGGTAGATTCCAACTATCTCTGTTTCAGTTCAACAAATCAGTACTATTGAACACCCTTTATATTACATCTTTGTGGGGGTTTTCTGACTAAACCTCCTAACTCCATTGGATGATGGATCATCAAACTCGTCGTTCAAACCACATACACCAACTCACGTTGTTTTTTCCGTCTGACTTCGTCATTCTAATCAATGATGGACAAAACAACTGTTTACTTGACCAATCTTTCTCTCTCTCTCACTGTCTCTCTAGGAGGTTGTCCTTAGATGAACCCTGTCTCCAGTCATCTCGCTCCTCCATACAGTACTTCTGCAGGCAAATGTACTTTCCAGCTCCTGCATCTGTGTCCGTAATACTAGGTAGGTGTGGGACTCCCTCATGGTCGATTATCGATTTGATTTAGCCATAGTCTTTTTAATACAATTCCATTTTGTTTTAGTTATATTTTAGTCATCTGATTTTAGTCGACTAAATCTACAGTCGACAACATTTATTTTGGCTGGCCGTGATGGCGTCGCAAAGCCTGATTTATACTCAGCTGTGTGCCGGAAATTACTGATCTGCGAGATTATGTAGATCGTCTATTTTTGGAGCTCGTAACCAAGCATACAATTACCTGTCCTAGTTCTACTGGAACTCTTCCCATAAGCCCCTCTGGCCTCCGGCCCTCCCTATAAACATTTTAGTCTACAGTAGTTTAAAAAAATGTTTTTCATCAGTGAAAAAAGGTAGTCTACGAAGAAAATAAAATGTCATAATTTTAGTGAACAAAATGAACACTGGCTGGGAGCCCCTGGGTGTCTATGGCAGAGATGGAGCCCCTGGGTGTCTATGGCAGAGATGGAGCCCCTGGGTGTCTATGGCAGAGATGGAGCCCCTGGGTGTCTATGGCAGAGATGGAGCCCCTGGGTGTCTATGGCAGAGATGGAGCCCCTGGGTGTCTATGGCAGAGATGGAGCCCCTGGGTGTCTATGGCAGAGATGGAGCCCCTGGGTGTCTATGGCAGAGATGGAGCCCCTGGGTGTCTATGGCAGAGATGGAGCCCCTGGGTGTCTATGGCAGAGATGGAGCCCCTGGGTGTCTATGGCAGAGATCAGCCCCTGGGTGTCTATGGCAGAGATGGAGCCCCTGGGTGTCTATGGCAGAGATCAGCCCCTGGGTGTCTATGGCAGAGATGGAGCCCCTGGGTGTCTATGGCAGAGATGGAGCCCCTGGGTGTCTATGGCAGAGATCAGCCCCTGGGTGTCTATGGCAGAGATCAGCCCCTGGGTGTCTATGGCAGAGATGGAGCCCCTGGGTGTCTATGGCAGAGATCAGCCCCTGGGTGTCTATGGCAGAGATCAGCCCCTGGGTGTCTATGGCAGAGATGGAGCCCCTGGGTGTCTATGGCAGAGATGGAGCCCCTGGGTGTCTATGGCAGAGATGGAGCCCCTGGGTGTCTATGGCAGAGATGGAGCCCCTGGGTGTCTATGGCAGAGATGGAGCCCCTGGGTGTCTATGGCAGAGATCAGCCCCTGGGTGTCTATGGCAGAGATGGAGCCCCTGGGTGTCTATGGCAGAGATCAGCCCCTGGGTGTCTATGGCAGAGATGGAGCCCCTGGGTGTCTATGGCAGAGATGGAGCCCCTGGGTGTCTATGGCAGAGATCAGCCCCTGGGTGTCTATGGCAGAGATGGAGCCCCTGGGTGTCTATGGCAGAGATGGAGCCCCTGGGTGTCTATGGCAGAGATGGAGCCCCTGGGTGTCTATGGCAGAGATCAGCCCCTGGGTGTCTATGGCAGAGATGGAGCCCCTGGGTGTCTATGGCAGAGATGGAGCCCCTGGGTGTCTATGGCAGAGATCAGCCCCTGGGTGTCTATGGCAGAGATGGAGCCCCTGGGTGTCTATGGCAGAGATGGAGCCCCTGGGTGTCTATGGCAGAGATCAGCCCCTGGGTGTCTATGGCAGAGATGGAGCCCCTGGGTGTCTATGGCAGAGATGGAGCCCCTGGGTGTCTATGGCAGAGATGGAGCCCCTGGGTGTCTATGGCAGAGATCAGCCCCTGGGTGTCTATGGCAGAGATGGAGCCCCTGGGTGTCTATGGCAGAGATCAGCCCCTGGGTGTCTATGGCAGAGATGGAGCCCCTGGGTGTCTATGGCAGAGATGGAGCCCCTGGGTGTCTATGGCAGAGATGGAGCCCCTGGGTGTCTATGGCAGAGATGGAGCCCCTGGGTGTCTATGGCAGAGATGGAGCCCCTGGGTGTCTATGGCAGAGATGGAGCCCCTGGGTGTCTATGGCAGAGATCAGCCCCTGGGTGTCTATGGCAGAGATGGAGCCCCTGGGTGTCTATGGCAGAGATGGAGCCCCTGGGTGTCTATGGCAGAGATGGAGCCCCTGGGTGTCTATGGCAGAGATGGAGCCCCTGGGTGTCTATGGCAGAGATGGAGCCCCTGGGTGTCTATGGCAGAGATGGAGCCCCTGGGTGTCTATGGCAGAGAGATCAGCCACCGCCATTCTCCTGGCTTCTACACTGGCTGGGAGCCCCTGGGTGTCTATGGCTGTCGCAAACGATACAGAGACACCTCCCTGACAATAACGCCGAGACAGCTTGTTTATTTTTGGACCACAACGCTTATAGTAAACGATATTAAGATCACCCCATGTTATTCTCCATAGAGAAATTACTTCCGTGAACCAGGGGAATCGAGGGGATGAGCGATTGACGTCAGGACTTTGGCGCTCTATGGGACTTGAACTGAAAGGTTGGGTTGTACCTACCTGTCCACCTACCTGTCCCTCCAATAAATGCAATTTAAAGATGATTAGACCCTAATAGAAAGACAACCACAGAGGTACAAGGTCACACACTGGCACAAACAAGGTCAAAATTAAAAACACATCGGACAATTAAGTTACAACTCTTATGTCACATGTGTCCAGTTCTTTGTTCTTTAACTTGTATTCTTAACCACTCCAACCCTGGTGTCACTATGTTGGGCATGCCATGTATATACAGTAGCTCAACATGTTTTCATAATGTTGTAGATTACATTCTGAAGCATTTAGTTCATCTGAAATATGGTGGTATCTGTATCGATATGATAGTCACTCATATCTGATAACGTTTGTTTTTAGTGAACATTTTACAGATTGGGCAGCAGTAAGTTAGTAACATTAGCGTTTACATAACAGCAGCATTAACATAACATTCAGTAACATTAGCGTTTACATAACAGCAGCATTAACATAACATTCAGTAACATTAGCGTTTACATAACAGCAGCATTAACATAACATTCAGTAACATTAGCGTTTACATAACAGCAGCATTAACATAACATTCAGTAACATTAGCGTTTACATAACAGCAGCATTAACATAACATTCAGTAACATTAGCGTTTACATAACAGCAGCATTAACATAACATTCAGTAACATTAGCGTTTTCTCGTCCTCAGTTGATTCTTCATCTATACGAGTCAAACCGCAGGGGATTTTGTTGACGCAACATAAACAAAAAGTCGATGGAAATTCAGAATGTGGAAAAAAAACACGAACCAAGTAGGATGTATAAATTACGGTGATTAAACTCATGATTAAACTCATCGGGCTTAAACCTTTTCACTGATGAAACACTGATGTTGGCCTACAAAGCAACCAAAGGTATGGTGGTACCCCCATTATCTTCAAAGCCTGATCCAATCTTACAACGATCATTTATTTAGGATATTATCCTGTGTAGACTGATGATTGGTTTACCTATAATCCTAGATTACTATTGTGATGCATTTGATCTACTACCTTGTGTTTACCTTGCTTACTGTAAATCTCTCTGGATTAAGAGTGTCTTCCTAATGCCAAAACTGTAAATAGCAAGATCCACATTATTACATTTTTTATAAGTAGGCTGTATAGAATCCTCAGTGTTCATTTATCTCTCAGTTATAAACGGATACATTAAGACTGAGATTTGTTTTACTGTGCATAGCTATACAAATCCAAGTGTACACTGTCTGGGTTATATTAACACTATTATAATTTTACTGTGTATTTTACAGTGTAAAATGTAAAAACTCAGTGTGTGCGTCACATAAAATAGGATTGTTAATCTCATTTATTTTATTTTTGTGTAATGTGGGAATGATGGGAATGATGGGAATGATGGCATGACATGAAAATAAAAATGTAATTCATTCATTCATTCATTCATTCATTCATTCATTCATTCAATTTAAGTAATAACGTGTACTGTTGGCTTTCTAAGAATATAATTTAAAGTTAATATTAAAAGGAACAATAATGTTGAAACAACTTTGGAGTTTCCAAGGCGGAAACTAAATGTTTTGTTTGTGGTGCACACAGTATTTCAAGAAGTGTCTGAGTTTATTGTTTCCACGTGTGTTTGTCAGAGAACAATGCTCTGAGGCACTAACCATTCATAAGTGTCTGAGTCTATTGTTTCCACGTGTGTTTGTCAGAGAACAATACTCTGAGGCACTAACCATTCAAAGTGTCTGAGTCTATTGTTTCCACGTGTGTTTGTCAGAGAACAATACTCTGAGGCACTAACCATTCAAAGTGTCTGAGTCTATTGTTTCCATAAAGTGTCTGAGTTTATTGTTTCCACGTTTGTTTGTCAGAGAACAATGCTCTGAGGCACTAACCATTCATAAGTGTCTGAGTCTATTGTTTCCATGTTTGTTTGTCAGAGAACAATGCTCTGAGGCACTAACCATTCATAAGTGTCTGAGTCTATTGTTCCCACGTTTGTTTGTCAGAGAACAATGCTCTGAGGCACTAACCATTCATAAGTGTCTGAGTCTATTGTTTCCACGTGTGTTTGTCAGAGAACAATACTCTGAGGCACTAACCATTCATAAGTGTCTGAGTCTATTGTTTCCACGTGTGTTTGTCAGAGAACAATGCTCTGAGGCACTAACCATTCAAAGTGTCTGAGTCTATTGTTTCCACGTGTGTTTGTCAGAGAACAATACTCTGAGGCACTAACCATTCATAAGTGTCTGAGTCTATTGTTTCCACGTGTGTTTGTCAGAGAACAATACTCTGAGGCACTAACCATTCAAAGTGTCTGAGTCTATTGTTTCCATAAAGTGTCTGAGTTTATTGTTTCCACGTTTGTTTGTCAGAGAACAATGCTCTGAGGCACTAACCATTCATAAGTGTCTGAGTCTATTGTTTCCACGTTTGTTTGTCAGAGAACAATGCTCTGAGGCACTAACCATTCATAAGTGTCTGAGTCTATTGTTTCCACGTTTGTTTGTCAGAGAACAATGCTCTGAGGCACTAACCATTCATAAGTGTCTGAGTCTATTGTTTCCACGTTTGTTTGTCAGAGAACAATGCTCTGAGGCACTAACCATTCAAAGTGTCTGAGTCTATTGTTTCCACGTGTGTTTGTCAGAGAACAATACTCTGAGGCACTAACCATTCAAAGTGTCTGAGTCTATTGTTTCCACGTGTGTTTGTCAGAGAACAATACTCTGAGGCACTAACCATTCAAAGTGTCTGAGTCTATTGTTTCCATAAAGTGTCTGAGTTTATTGTTTCCACGTTTGTTTGTCAGAGAACAATGCTCTGAGGCACTAACCATTCAAAGTGTCTGAGTCTATTGTTTCCACGTTTGTTTGTCAGAGAACAATGCTCTGAGGCACTAACCATTCAAAGTGTCTGAGTCTATTGTTTCCACGTGTGTTTGTCAGAGAACAATACTCTGAGGCACTAACCATTCAAAGTGTCTGAGTCTATTGTTTCCACGTGTGTTTGTCAGAGAACAATACTCTGAGGCACTAACCATTCAAAGTGTCTGAGTCTATTGTTTCCACGTGTGTTTGTCAGAGAACAATACTCTGAGGCACTAACCATCCAAAGTGTCTGAGTCTATTGTTTCCATAAAGTGTCTGAGTTTATTGTTTCCACGTGTGTTTGTCAGAGAACAATACTCTGAGGCACTAACCATTCAAAGTGTCTGAGTCTATTGTTTCCACGTGTGTTTGTCAGAGAACAATACTCTGAGGCACTAACCATTCAAAGTGTCTGAGTCTATTGTTTCCATAAAGTGTCTGAGTCTATTGTTTCCACGTGTGTTTGTCAGAGAACAATACTCTGAGGCACTAACCATTCAAAGTGTCTGAGTCTATTGTTTCCACGTGTGTTTGTCAGAGAACAATGCTCTGAGGCACTAACCATTCAAAGTGTCTGAGTCTATTGTTTCCACGTGTGTTTGTCAGAGAACAATGCTCTGAGGCTCTGAGGCACTAACCATTCATCAATGCACCGCTCTTTACTTTTTCAACCAGTGGAATTGATGTGTTTTTGTGCGGTGTAGCTTTTTGAGAAAACGCTTTGTTGGAAGACAAACGGCCATTCTTAACTGGTGTTGGAAGACAAACGGCCATTCTTAACTGGTGTTGAATCAGGGCCCAAATCTGACTTATAGATCCTTTTAGGATGTAGTAGCCTCATTTATTATCAATAATGTTGCTTGTTCTTGTTAAGATGTTTAAGATGTAAAGATGAAACATCAACTACTGTAGAAACTATCGTGTTGCTGTTGGGCAGAAACCTCTTATCTCATATTCTAACTTTTTTTTGTTGTAAATTATCAGCCTACTTGATCATACTACAGCCTACTTGATCATACTACAGCCGAGCATCACACATTATCAGCCTACTTGATCATACTACAGCCGAGCATCAGCCTACTTGATCATACTACAGCCTACTTGATCATACTACAGCCGAGCATCACACATTATCAGCCTACTTGATCATACTACAGCCGAGCATCACACATTATCAGCCTACTTGATCATACTACAGCCGAGCGTCACACATTATCAGCCTACTTGATCATACTACAGCCGAGCGTCACACATTATCAGCCTACTTGATCATACTACAGCCGAGCATCACACATTATCAGCCTACTTGATCATACTACAGCCGAGCGTCACACATTATCAGCCTACTTGATCATACTACAGCCGAGCATCACACAAAAGTATCAAAAGTAGCATATCCACAAGCTCGAAATATGGCACGAATCGACGCGTTTTGAACTGGATCTGTTGGGTGATATCAATGTTTCCTGTCTAATAGGTGAGAGGCGTTTCCTGTGACATCATTATGGTTTCTTGTGCACACCTGCACTGCCAGTAGGCCACAGAAGAACCTGCACTACTTTTTCATTATTGTTATAATGGAAGTCAATGAGGCCTCTCATCCGGCTTAAACTTTTTCAGAATTTGGAGTCATACGTCAGATAGATCATAGACGACTGATCATTATGGTCATATGAAGTCTGAGATCCACATTGGAGCCACCCCCCCCTCCCTTGGCTACCAGTTACTGCTTGTAACTGCAGTTGATGTTGGCCTACAAAGCAACCAAAGGTATGGTGGTACTGGTACCCCCATATCTTCAAAGCCTGATCCAACCCTACAACCCCTCCCACTCACTCAGATCAGCACACAGGGACTACCCCTCCCACTCACTCAGATCAGCACACAGGGACTACCCCTCCCACTCACTCAGATCAGCACACAGGGACTACCCCTCCCACTCACTCAGATCAGCTAACACAGGGACTACCCCTCCCACTCACTCAGATCAGCTAACACAGGGACTACCCCTCCCACTCACTCAGATCAGCTAACACAGGGACTACCCCTCCCACTCACTCAGATCAGCTAACACAGGGACAACCCCTCCCACTCACTCAGATCAGCTAACACAGGGACTACCCCTCCCACTCACTCAGATCAACTAACACAGGGACTACCCCTCCCACTCACTCAGATCAGCTAACACAGGGACTACCCCTCCCACTCACTCAGATCAGCACACAGGGACTACCCCTCCCACTCACTCAGATCAGCTAACACAGGGACTACCCCTCCCACTCACTCAGATCAGCTAACACAGGGACAACCCCTCCCACTCACTCAGATCAGCTAACACAGGGACTACCCCTCCCACTCACTCAGATCAGCTAACACAGGGACTACCCCTCCCACTCACTCAGATCAGCTAACACAGGGACTACCCCTCCCACTCACTCAGATCAACTAACACAGGGACTACCCCTCCCACTCACTCAGATCAGCTAACACAGGGACTACCCCTCCCACTCACTCAGATCAGCACACAGGGACTACCCCTCCCACTCACTCAGATCAGCTAACACAGGGACTACCCCTCCCACTCACTCAGATCAGCTAACACAGGGACTACCCCTCCCACTCACTCAGATCAGCTAACACAGGGACTACCCCTCCCACTCACTCAGATCAGCACACAGGGACTTAGCCCAGTGGCACTTGCCATAGCACTTAATTGCTCTAGCCTTGATGAACCCTTACAGGTTAAAATGTAAATTAGTCAGTATATATACAGTAGACACTAGACAGATGCCAGGTTCATGTGTTGACCTGGCATCCTGTAGTTAGTGTGGTTGTCCAAAGGGTAACCACACTATACACTATAGGTATTGTCACACTTTATTATTATTCTTCCAGAGTAACCTACCTACGTAACTTCCGCTGTGATTGGCCGAGCTCTGCATAACGTTTGTAGCAGCTAATTGGATGTTGTTGGTTACATAACAAATCTATATTTTACAATCGTTTATGAAGACATAAATTCCCTTGCCGGGGCAGAAGACCAAACTATTCACGCGTGTAATTGGCTGACAATATTAGTGGGAGGGGCCTATGTAAGCAACTGCGGCAACCACACTTTGCAATTTTTCTTTTTTTTTTTTTCTAGTTTTGGATATTATATTGTTTAGACTTCTATTTTGATGCATTTGATCTATTACCTTGCTTACTGTGAATCTCTCTGGATTAAGAGTGTCTGCTAAATTCCAAAATTGTAATTGTAATACCACATTTTTACTAGTAGGCTGTATAGAATCCTCAGTGTTCATTTAACTCTCATTTATAAACGGATAAATTAACACAGATTATTTTTTTACTGTGCATAATTATACAAATCCAATTGCACACTGTCTGTGTTATTGTATTAACACTATTACGATTTGACTGTGTAGTGTAGGCTCCGAGTTGTACAAAAGTCACCACACTCTTCCAACCGTCAGTTGCTTTCACATCACAGTGTCTTTCCACTGCCTTAGTTCTCTGTCCCTCTGACAACCTTTCCGCACCCCACTTTACACAGCATCCTGAAAGGTTTTCCAGCCCGGCAAGGGTGGTGTAAGTGGCCCACTTTATGTTCCCCCCCCCCCCCCCCGTCCCCGTCCCCCTCTATTCACGAGGTGTTTTCCAAAGGTGACAGAGAGCATTACCTGCAGAGAGGGTTATATACGAGTCAGGCAAGTGGTGCGATCAGAGCTATCTGCCGGCGTATACGTCTTGGCATTGGTGGAAAGTAATGTACTCTACTTACTGTAGAGTACTGTACTTAAGTAGCCTACTTTTCCTTTTTTGTTTTACTTTAGTGTTGTATTTCCAGTCTACTCCACTACATCTCAGAGGCAAATATTGTACTCCACTACAATTATTCCACTACATTATTATATTATAAAACATGAACATACATTACACACTTTAGCCCTATTGTATGCATACAGTAGGCATATAGGCTATTTGAAAATACCTATTATAGCCTAATAGCTGCTGTTGTCAAACATTTTTTGGAAATTTTACTTTTGGTACTTTAAGTATGTTGATGCCAACACCTTTCTACTTTTACACAAGTACAATTGTACTGAGTATTTTATATTGTGGTATTGGTACTTTTCCTTAAGTAAAACATGATCTGAGTACTTATTCCACCACTGCAAACGAATGGACTTAAATGTAAAACAAAACAAAACAAAACAAAACACAACGGCAAAACATCGTAGAACTAATGCAAAGGATTCCAGGCTTTTGGCTTCATACTGTGACTGTCTTGTACCAGGATTGCTTTTCAAAGCAGCAGGTACTGTAATAATAATAATAAAATAACTGTATTTATATAGCACCTTTCTAGGCATGAGCCACAAAGTGCTGCACAGGAATAACAAGAAAATTCACAATAGAAAAATAGAAAAACAAATGAGTGACATGATCTAACATAATGAACGCAATAAACAAGAAATACCCAAACATTAAACAAATCAAGTTAACACAAGATCAGTAAAAGGCAAGGAAAAACAAAAAGTTATTTATAGGAATGCTTTTTGAAATAAATGGCTTTTTAATAGGGATTTAAAACGTGTGAGGGAGTCAGTGAGGGGTTGTCAGAGGCCGTTCTAGATACATTGAATTTAGATTTCCCCAGAGAGCCATTGGTATATGCGGGATCTCTGAACATCTGACTGTGAGACAACTAAGGTAATAGTTAAGGGTCTTTTCAACCCCCTAGAAACTAATAGTTATTTGGAACAACTAGATTCAGCATTCAATAAATTAATGTCCTAAATGAGACTTTGTATGATGAGCCTCATACAAACCATTTAGGACATTTAGGACACTATGAGGTAGCATATTTTGAGCCACAACCAAGTCTCTATATATCTTGTGAAGAGAGAGAGAGAGAGAGAGAGAGATGGACAGACTGCAGTTGTGCCTGTCAGAACACATGCATGAGCAATAAACAGTGTATGGACCTAAACAAAGTGTTTATTTTCAAGAGTGTCTTTGCTTTGTCTTTGATATTGGTTTTATAATCATATGGTTTTGAAAATAAATCCTGGATTAGTAAAAAGGATGATGTCATCAATATTAACCCCATATGGAGATCCCTGATGTCATCAATATTGGCCACTTGGCCAGCAACTCTACATCTGACCTCAAACCCTTAGATCTCCATATATGCAGCTGACCTGTTCTGAAATTCCATATGTAGATCCTTCCCCATCCACCCTTCCTCTTCGATGTCTCCTTTTTGACTGATACCTGTCCATTTAAACTCAAGACACGCTCCATATGTGGCCAGTACAGAATTCATTCCATATGTTGATCTGACCCCCCCATGCCAAAGCGCCAGCGCTCGCCCAGCTGTGTGTGTGTGTGTGTGTGTGTGTGTGTGTGTGCAGCATCAAGCAGCTTATTTTTCTCCTCTCCGCGAACTATGCTGTCGGACGCACCTGCTGGCTTTTTATCTGCTCAGAGCAGCGGAGCTCTCAGTAGACAACACAACTCACTTTATCCTGGCTCGGACACACCCAATTGAGTGGATTAAGCGAAAGTCCGTATAGTAGCCTACAGGCGTTCGCTCGCAGCTCTGCTGGTGTGTTTAGGATACAGGGAGGTAGTGTCTGTCTGTTCTGCTTCGTCAAATTTGACATTGTTGTAAACCAGAACAGACAGACAAGAATATTATTCTTATTCTTCTTGTCTGGAGTTCAGTGATATTTGCCGTGTATCTTTATGCTTCCTGAATCCTACATTTCCTCTAGTGTCACCATTAGGCCATGATTTCCACTTGCACACAAGATATCATGAAACTGAATGGTTCCATTGCCATGGACCTTGGAGTACAAGAACTCTAGGGGCTGGTAATTTGCAGGGCTTTTAGAATTTAGACATTACCATATAAATGCTCCAACATGAGTGCCGGACCCACAAAGCTCACGGCACGTCGAAGATGTGACCTCTTGTGAGCTTGTAGGTCACCATGCCCCCGTAAAATCTGAATCCCCCCCCCCACCGCCCCCCCTTTTTTTCCCTCACTGTATATGTTTCTTTTCCCTTTTTACCTCCATTATGATGAATTCCTGTTCTGTTCTTTGTCTATATAGAAGTGTCTATTTGTACGTCTCTAATTGTTTTGATGAATTGAGCATGGTGGACCCTGTGGTGTAATGCTTAATTGGGTCGTCCACTCACAGTTAACAGCCTTTGTATTGAGTTTGTGCTCGAAATGTACTGTAATTCTGCAAACTGTTAATACATATTTCAATCAATCAATCAATCAATGCAACATCGTCACATGGCATAGCCTATTATACATGTGGCTTTAATAGTCTTGTGCTGTGGCTGAATACCGGTAGTCCATCTAGAGCCTATTGTGCTGCTGCGTTTAAACTATTTTAGGTCTTACAGAAGCAGTTATAAGGATGCAGGAGCATTGTCTGTGCCTGCAGGGTACAACGTGTTTATCCTTCCTTGAGGAGTGTGACACAGCTGCATCTCAGCTGTGTCTAAAATACACATTATGTATTGTTAAAACGTGTGAATGCGTGTGTGACACAAGTTTCAACTCTCTATCCTCTAGGTATCGCTGCACTCTTTGACCCTTTCCGGGATAGAACGCTAACGTTCCCCTAAAAAATATGCTTTTTAGTTTTGAAGGATTTCTCCCCCCCCCCCTGGAGCATTAATGGTACAACATCTCAGTTCCAGTCCTCCTCCCTGCAGGGTTCTTAGACTGTGGGTTCCTAGTCCTCCTCCCTGCAGGGTTCTTAGACTGTGGGTTCCTAGTCCTCCTCCCTGCAGGGTTCTTAGACTGTGGGTTCCCAGTCCTCCTCCCTGCAGGGTTCTTAGACTGTGGGTTCCCAGTCCTCCTCCCTCCAGGGTTCTTAGACTGTGGGTTCCCAGTCCTCCTCCCTGCAGGGTTCTTAGACTGTGGGTTCCCAGTCCTCCTCCCTCCAGGGTTCTTAGACTGTGGGTTCCCAGTCCTCCTCCCTGCAGGGTTCTTAGACTGTGGGTTCCCAGTCCTCCTCCCTGCAGGTTCTTAGACTGTGGGTTCCCAGTCCTCCTCCCTGCAGGGTTCTTAGACTGTGGGTTCCCAGTCCTCCTCCCTGCAGGGTTCTTAGACTGTGGGTTCCCAGTCCTCCTCCCTGCAGGTTCTTAGACTGTGGGTTCCCAGTCCTCCTCCCTGTAGGGTTCTTAGACTGTGGGTTCCCAGTCCTCCTCCCTGCAGGGTTCTTAGACTGTGGGTTCCCAGTCCTCCTCCCTGCAGGGTTCTTAGACTGTGGGTTCCCAGTCCTCCTCCCTGCAGGGTTCTTAGACTGTGGGTTCCCAGTCCTCATCCCTGCAGGGTTCTTAGACTGTGGGTTCCCAGTCCTCCCTGTAGGGTTCTTAGACTGTGGGTTCCCAGTCCTCATCCCTGCAGGTTCTTAGACTGTGGGTTCCCAGTCCTCATCCCTGCAGGGTTCTTAGACTGTGGGTTCCCAGTCCTCATCCCTGCAGGGTTCTTAGACTGTGGGTTCCCAGTCCTCATCCCTGCAGGGTTCTTAGACTGTGGGTTCCCAGTCCTCATCCCTGCAGGTTCTTAGACTGTGGGTTCCTCCTCCCTGCAGGGTTCTTAGACCGTGGGTTCCCAGTCCTCATCCCTGCAGGGTTCTTAGACTGTGGGTTCCCAGTCCTCCTCCCTGCAGGGTTCTTAGACTGTGGGTTCCTCCTCCCTGCAGGGTTCTTAGACTGTGGGTTCCCAGTCCTCCTCCCTGCAGGGTTCTTAGACTGTGGGTTCCCAGTCCTCCTCCCTGCAGGGTTCTTAGACTGTGGGTTCCCAGTCCTCCTCCCTGCAGGGTCTTAGACTGTGGGTTCCCTCCTCCTCCCTGCAGGGTTCTTAGACTGTGGGTTCCCAGTCCTCCTCCCGGCAGGGTTCTTAGACTGTGGGTTCCAGTCCTCCTCCCTGCAGGGTTCTTAGACTGTGGGTTCCCAGTCCTCATCCCTGCAGGGTTCTTAGACTGTGGGTTCCCAGTCCTCATCCCTGCAGGGTTCTTAGACTGTGGGTTCCCAGTCCTCCTCCCTGTAGGGTTCTTAGACTGTGGGTTCCCAGTCCTCCTCCCTGTAGGGTTCTTAGACTGTGGGTTCCCAGTCCTCATCCCTGCAGGGTTCTTAGACTGTGGGTTCCCAGTCCTCCTCCCTGCAGGGTTCTTAGACTGTGGGTTCCAGTCCTCCTCCCTGCAGGGTTCTTAGACTGTGGGTTCCCAGTCCTCATCCCTGCAGGGTTCTTAGACTGTGGGTTCCCAGTCCTCATCCCTGCAGGGTTCTTAGACTGTGGGTTCCCAGTCCTCATCCCTGCAGGGTTCTTAGACTGTGGGTTCCCAGTCCTCATCCCTGCAGGGTTCTTAGACTGTGGGTTCCCAGTCCTCCCTGCAGGGTTCTTAGACTGTGGGTTCCCAGTCCTCATCCCTGCAGGGTTCTTAGACTGTGGGTTCCCAGTCCTCCTCCCTGCAGGGTTCTTAGACTGTGGGTTCCCAGTCCTCCTCCCTGCAGGGTTCTTAGACTGTGGGTTCCCAGTCCTCCCTGCAGGGTTCTTAGACTGTGGGTTCCCAGTCCTCATCCAGGGTTCTTAGACTGTGGGTTCCCAGTCCTCCTCCCTCCAGGGTTCTTAGACTGTGGGTTCCAGTCCTCCTCCCTGCAGGGTTCTTAGACTGTGGGTTCCAGTCCTCATCCCTGCAGGGTTCTTAGACTGTGGGTTCCCAGTCCTCCTCCCTGCAGGGTTCTTAGACTGTGGGTTCCCAAACTTTGCCATTCCTGGAGCGCCAAATAGCCACAGCCACAAATAGCTTGTGACTTACACAATGTGGGATCTACAGTTGGGTGCCACCGATATTGTCCCTTATCATTTGACCCATTTAGGCCTGACCTCAACATTTTAAAAAATCCTTCTAAATCATCCAGTTTTCTGAAATAAATATTTTCACGATTTTTCAAAAATAGCAGACCTACAAGCTCGTAGCGCGCCACTCGGTGGCGCGCTATGAGCTTGTAGATCTGCTATTTTTCAATAGCTAAATTATAACATAATGTTTAAAACACCAAAAGGGGTTCCCGCCCAAAATGGGTTAACTGTCCTTTTGCGCAGATCACGCAAACCTCAGCAAAAAGAAAAGGACAATATCGATGGCCTCCAACTGTAGCTTAGCAATTGTTAGTGTTTGCTAAAAAAAAATATATATATATCTTGAAAATGTTTGACAATAATGACAAGCTAAAAAGCCAGGCCAAAAGTGGTTAAACTAGCACAATGATGGTATGAATTGAATTTGAATTACATTGTTTCTTTCATGATTTAATTTAATGATAGATTCCACTCGTTTCCAGTTGGCCCCCATGAGGGTTACAGCCCCCCCACTATGAAAACCTGCGTCTTGGAAAGATTTTGACCTTTGAGTTTACACTTATAAACCAGAAATGCAGTGAGACCCATGCAGCATATAGAAGTACACTGTGTACTGGACAGTAGCCTACCCCATGGGGCTCCAAGCATAACCATGTCACTAAATGTACTGACTCCTCAGTGTGAGGCTAGCCTAGCAGAGCATTCTGAAGGACATTATTGGTGGTATTACCACTCCAGAGCAGAGCATTCTGAAGGACATTATTGGTGGTATTACCACTCCAGAGCAGCTAGGGGTTTCATTCCAAATAGCCCCGGGGGAGACAACGCTATTTGATCCACCCGCCGTGCGTGGCAGCGCTCGCCTTTGAAGCTCCAAGTGGATCAGGTCCACGTATATATATATATACTGTACACGCCTGTTTCAGGGGTACATTAAACCGTGAAAGCCCTGGAGGGCATGACGTTGCTGTTGGCCAGAAACCTCATATCTCCATATTTCTTACATTTTATGTTTATTCATAAAATTAATAATAATGCCCTACTTGCCCCGTACAAGAGTAGCACAAATACAAAAGGGAAGGTATGCATGGTAGGTGTGGGTTTTATAAATGTTTAAGCAATGAAAAGTATACGATCTTATGACTAAATAATAACTACATGAGATTATCTGGCACACAGGTTTTTTTTTTTAAATCATTTTGTGAAAAATAATAGTTTTGGACATACAGGGTTTCTACCTGACAGTGGCACATTCCGCCTAGATCCCTTCCTTCTCCCATGGCACCGCGATGCAAAATAGTTTATGGCGTGGAAACGTCTCTATCTGTCTAATTATGCTCCTCTGTGGATTCAGCACATTCTCATCTTGAGTGTGACCCCCCCCCCCCCCCCCCCCCCCCTGTTTCTCATGAATTCATCATGTGCATCCTCTCCTCCTGTTATTAGTTGGCTGCATTGGGGGACATACCGGTCTATGTTGATTTGACATGCAGCGCTTCAAAGAAGCAGAGACTTGTTGTTAGCTCTGCTTGAACCGGTGATATTGATTGATGTACGGTTTGCACAATAATTGCAGGGCTAGGCAGTAATTTCAGTGTTCACGATCCATACTTGCTTTGAACACAAGAGCAAGGTACTGTAGATGGGTTTGTCTTGAAACATTGTGCTGCTCAATATAGCCTGGATGAAGGGGGGGAATGTTTTTATGTAGTCCAAGATATCAGACCTGCATGTGTGAATTGTTGAGCATTTCCATGTCAGTTTATGTGGGCGGCTATCGTGTCGGAGATTGAGTGGTTGTCTGAGAATTGAAAGGTCACTACTCCTGGCATCATATCGATGTTCCCTTGAGCACGGCTTCGTCCGTATGTAGAATCTACTGCAGATGACTGTTTGTAACACACATGTAACCTCCATAATTATCTTGGCAGTGAGTGTGTTTCTTAGGAAGAAGGCTTTGCCAAAACACACGTGTGTATTGCACGTGATTATGTTTTGGTTCAAATGGATCTGAAGGACACCTCCGTGGGTGCTGGATTCTTCTTCTTCTGCTTTTATTGTCGTGCGCACAGTAAAACGATTTTTACTTGTGATTGAGTTGTGCTCGTAACCGTTGTAGACCAAGTTATAGCCTCCAAGCACTGACCTTGGAATAAATAAATGAGAACCACAGATCTATCAATAATAGTGGTTCAGTAATCAGTATATAAAATAACGTTATTGAGTACATGCGTTCTATCACCAATAAAATACATATAAATATACTGCACTTAAAGACCGACCTTGCCATCTGTTCTATGAAATTAAATTAAATGATTACTATATTTACCCAGGGTATCTGGGCTAAGCTCAAGAACTTGTTTCCAGCCAGGCCCTGCTCATAGAACATTTCATCGTAGTGGTTCAATGCCTTGTTCAAGGGCACTTCAGCGGTGGTAATTTTAACGTGTCGGACCGCTGATTCGAACTGGCGACCTTCCGGTATCAAGACCGCTCCGCAATCCGTTCGGCCACCGCTGCCACTACTAGTGTACTTTGAAACTTGTAGCAAGTCTCTCTCTCGTAGTAAAAGTAGCAGATATGCTCCTGTGACCCAGAAGTGAATTCTCCATTCATTTTCAAAAAGTATTTATTTAAAGACGTTTACGCCGCGGACAAAGCCAACTCGAGTTGTGACAAATCATGACAACAAACACAACATTTTGGACCGAACAAATAACTACAAAGAAGAAAAACAACAAAGAAAGTGTTGTAACCTGCAGTTTTCTTCTTCTTTCTAATTATTTGTTCGGCCTGAAAATTGTGTTTGTTAATTGTCATGATTTGTCACAACTCGAGTTGGCTTTGTACGAGGCTCAAAATGTCTTTACATAAACACTTTTTGAAATGTCTATGCGGAAAATGAACAGGGAATCATTTCCTGGGCCCTGGTAGGGGGCGGGTCTCCTCAGGGGGGTGAAACTGGTCTCCTCAGGGGGGTGAAACTGGTCTCCTCAGGGGGGTGAAACTGGTCTCCTCAGGGGGGTGAAACTGGTCTCCTCAGGGGGGTGAAACTGGTCTCCTCAGGGGGGTGAAACTGGTCTCCTCAGGGGGTGAAACTGGTCTCCTCAGGGGGGTGAAACTGGTCTCCTCAGGGGGGTGAAACTGGTCTCCTCAGGGGGGTGAAACTGGTCTCCTCAGGGGGGTGAAACTGGTCTCCTCAGGGGGGTGAAACTGGTCTCCTCAGGGGGGTGAAACTGGTCTCCTCAGGGGGGTGAAACTGGTCTCCTCAGGGGGGTGAAACTGGTCTCCTCAGGGGGGTGAAACTGGTCTCCTCAGGGGGTGAAACTGGTCTCCTCAGGGGGGTGAAACTGGTCTCCTCAGGGGGGTGAAACTGGTCTCCTCAGGGGGTGAAACTGGTCTCCTCAGGGGGGTGAAACTGGTCTCCTCAGGGGGTGAAACTGGTCTCCTCAGGGGGGTGAAACTGGTCTCCTCAGGGGGTGAAACTGGTCTCCTCAGGGGGGTGAAACTGGTCTCCTCAGGGGGGTGAAACTGGTCTCCTCAGGGGGGTGAAACTGGTCTCCTCAGGGGGGGGGGGGGGTGAAACTGGTCTCCTCAGGGGGGTGAAACTGGTCTCCTCAGGGGGGTGAAACTGGTCTCCTCAGGGGGTGAAACTGGTCTCCTCAGGGGGTGAAACTGGTCTCCTCAGGGGTTGAAACTGGTCTCCTCAGGGGGGTGAAACTGGTCTCCTCAGGGGGTGAAACTGGTCTCCTCAGGGGGGTGAAACTGGTCTCCTCATGGGGGTGAAACTGGTCTCCTCAGGGGGGTGAAACTGGTCTCCTCAGGGGGGTGAAACTGGTCTCCTCAGGGGGGTGAAACTGGTCTCCTCAGGGGGGTGAAACTGGTCTCCTCAGGGGGGTGAAACTGGTCTCCTCAGGGGGGTGAAACTGGTCTCCTCAGGGGGGTGAAACTGGTCTCCTCAGGGGGGTGAAACTGGTCTCCTCAGGGGGGGGAAACTGGTCTCCTCAGGGGGGTGAAACTGGTCTCCTCAGGGGGGTGAAACTGGTCTCCTCAGGGGGTGAAACTGGTCTCCTCAGGGGGGTGAAACTGGTCTCCTCAGGGGGGTGAAACTGGTCTCCTCAGGGGGGTGAAACTGGTCTCCTCAGGGGGGTGAAACTGGTCTCCTCAGGGGGGTGAAACTGGTCTCCTCAGGGGGGTGAAACTGGTCTCCTCAGGGGGGTGAAACTGGTCTCCTCAGGGTGAAACTGGTCTCCTCAGGGGGGTGAAACTGGTCTCCTCAGGGGGGTGAAACTGGTCTCCTCAGGGGGGTGAAACTGGTCTCCTCAGGGGGGTGAAACTGGTCTCCTCAGGGGGGTGAAACTGGTCTCCTCAGGGGGGTGAAACTGGTCTCCTCAGGGGGTGAAACTGGTCTCCTCAGGGGGGTGAAACTGGTCTCCTCAGGGGGTGAAACTGGTCTCCTCAGGGGGGTGAAACTGGTCTCCTCAGGGGGTGAAACTGGTCTCCTCAGGGGGTGAAACTGGTCTCCTCAGGGGGTGAAACTGGTCTCCTCAGGGGGGTGAAACTGGTCTCCTCAGGGGGGTGAAACTGGTCTCCTCAGGGGGGTGAAACTGGTCTCCTCAGGGGGGTGAAACTGGTCTCCTCAGGGGGGTGAAACTGGTCTCCTCAGGGGGGTGAAACTGGTCTCCTCAGGGGGGTGAAACTGGTCTCCTCAGGGGGGTGAAACTGGTCTCCTCAGGGGGGTGAAACTGGTCTCCTCAGGGGGGTGAAACTGGTCTCCTCAGGGGGGTGAAACTGGTCTCCTCAGGGGGGTGAAACTGGTCTCCTCAGGGGGTGAAACTGGTCTCCTCAGGGGGGTGAAACTGGTCTCCTCAGGGGGGTGAAACTGGTCTCCTCATGGGGGTGAAACTGGTCTCCTCAGGGGGTGAAACTGGTCTCCTCAGGGGGGTGAAACTGGTCTCCTCAGGGGGGTGAAACTGGTCTCATCAGGGGGGTGAAACTGGTCTCCTCATGGGGGTGAAACTGGTCTCCTCAGGGGGGTGAAACTGGTCTCCTCAGGGGGGTGAAACTGGTCTCCTCAGGGGGTGAAACTGGTCTCCTCAGGGGGTGAAACTGGTCTCCTCAGGGGGGTGAAACTGGTCTCCTCAGGGGGGTGAAACTGGTCTCCTCATGGGGGTGAAACTGGTCTCCTCAGGGGGGTGAAACTGGTCTCCTCAGGGGGGTGAAACTGGTCTCCTCAGGGGGGTGAAACTGGTCTCCTCAGGGGGGTGAAACTGGTCTCCTCAGGGGGGGGGGGGGGGGTGAAACTGGTCTCCTCAGGGGGGTGAAACTGGTCTCCTCAGGGGGGTGAAACTGGTCTCCTCAGGGGGTGAAACTGGTCTCCTCAGGGGGGGGAAACTGGTCTCCTCAGGGGGGTGAAACTGGTCTCCTCAGGGTGAAACTGGTCTCCTCAGGGGGGTGAAACTGGTCTCCTCAGGGTGAAACTGGTCTCCTCAGGGGGGTGAAACTGGTCTCCTCAGGGTGAAACTGGTCTCCTCAGGGGGGGTACGTTTGATCTTTGGCAGATGGAATGTTCTTGCATGTTAATGCTGCTTTGACCTAAAAAAAACCTGCAATGACATTGATCAGGAGGATACTCCAATAGATTATTGATCATTGATCAGGAGGATACTCCAATAGATTATTGATCATTGATCATGAGGATACTCCAATAGATTATTGATCATTGATCAGGAGGATACTCCAATAGATTATTGATCATTGATCAGGAGGATACTCCAATAGATTATTGATCATTGATCAGGAGGATACTCCAATAGATTATTGATCATTGATCAGGAGGATACTCCAATAGATCATTGATCATTGATCAGGAGGATACTCCAATAGATTATTCCTGCTTCTCACTTTACACATCTGTTACATAATCGGGTGATTATGGTAATTCGGTTTTATCAGTCGCATGCTGTGGTACTGTATAGAGGACCGAAGTCTGACGTCACTTTCAGTAGAGGGCACCAACACACAGGTTCATGTATTTTTTTATTTGCATTGAAATCTCCATAGGGCGATTTTAGGTCGCTTCATATAAGAACTGTGTTTGAAAAATAAACCGACCACCCCGGCCTTTCTGTCAGGGGAGTGGCTGTGCGTTGTTAATATTTGATACAGTTTCTGTTGTGCGACAGGCAGATGCAGCCACCCCGCATACCCAGAAATGTAGTCTCTGGGTTGTTTGACTCGTTTCTAATGCTTATTTTGTTACTCTTTGGGTATATTTGTACATTTCCACCTTCAGTCAATGCTTCATATCCATATGAGTGAAAAGGCCGGGGTGATCGGTTTATTTTTCAAACACAGTTCTTATATGAGGCGATCTAAAATCCCCCTATGGAGATTACAATGCAAATAAAAAGTACATGAACCTGTGGACTGACACCCTCTACTGACAGTATAGGGCAGTGACGTCAGGACTTCGGTGCTCTATTCTTAGCTTGCATAATGTAGGAGGCGGGACTAATTCCTGTTGGGATATCACCCAAGTGAATTCTTCCTGTCCATCGGGAGTGCATGTAAGTCAGTCATTTTCTACGGACAATTATAGTATTTTCTCGCCACTTGTAATTTTTTAAATTACGTTTAAAAAAAACTTTTATTCATATGGTTTATTCATTTACCATTCGTTTTTATCGTAATGTTTTATTTAGGGTTTTTTTCTCAAGGGGAAAGTTGTATGCTCCAGTGCCTGTCTGTGCTGCTGCACTATACATACAGGAATACAGTACAGTACAGTACAGCGGAGTGCAGTACAGTACAGCGGAGTGCAGCACAGTACAGTGGAGTACGGTACAGTACAGTACAGCACAGCACAGCACAGCACAGCACAGCACAGCACAGCACAGCACAGCACAGTACAGTACAGTACAGCACAGCACAGTACAGTACAGTACAGCACAGTACAGTACAGCACAGCACAGCACAGTGGAGCACAGCACAGTACAGTACAGTACAGTACAGTACAGCACAGCACAGCACAGCACAGTACAGTACAGTACAGTACAGTACAGTACAGTACAGTGGAGTACAGTACAGTACAGTACAGTGGAGTACAGCACAGTACAGTACAGTACAGTGGAGTACAGTACAGTTGAGTACAGTTGAGTACAGTACAGTGGAGTACTGTACTGTACTGTGCTGTACTCCACTGTACTGTACTGTACTCCACTATACTGTGCCGTACACCACTGCACTGTACTGTACTGTACTGTACTCTACTGTACTGTACTGTACTCCACTGTGCTGTGCTGTACTCCACTGTACTGTACTGTACTGTACTGTACTGTACTCCACTGTGCTGTACTCCACTGTACTGTTTTACACATGTCGGACTATTAGCGGGTCGGAAAAGCGTATGGACCCCGCCCTGGGCGTGTTGCACTTCTCCTCAGGTGGCATGGCCTAGAAAAATAAATATATTATTTCTGTCAGGCAGAAACCTTGCTCGCTCAACTTTTTTCTTATTTTAATATATACATAAATGGTAAATGGTGCATTTATATAGCGCCTTTATCCAAGGCACTTTACAGAGATTGTGCATTACATTCACCCATTCACACACACATTCATACACCGATGGCAGCGGAAACCATGCAAGGCACCAACTAGCACATCGGGAGCAATTAGGGGTTCAGTGTCTTGCTCAAGGTCACTTCGACAGTAACTCTGCGGGAGCCCGGGTTCGAACTGGCAACCTTGTGGTTGCCATCCAGGCACTCTACCCCTGAGCCACCGCCGCCCCTACATACTCACCTCACAGAGAAACACCATGTGACACATTGTGTGCTTGTAGCGATGCAGCTATTCACAGAGAAACACCATGTGACACATTGTGTGCTTGTAGCGATGCAGCTATTTTAACCATTGAAAAGTATTCGTATTAGTTTTTTTTCTCCTCCTTTCTCCATTCTGAAACAAATAACAGTTTTGGACATACAAGGTTTCTACCCGACAGCACCGATATATCTATTGATGCTCACGTATATCAGATCAGAATTTTATAAGGCGATGGGAGATCAAAGCACTCGGATGTTCTTGGCGAGCCCTGACACGCTCCTCCTGGCCTCCTCTGTGACGTGGCGTGTCAAAAGCAAGAGTCATTAAATTATTCACTTATTTAACCTGCATGAGGCTCCGTCGCGCCACTCCCTCACTCTTATTTAACCTGCATGAGGCTCCCTCGCACCACTCCCTCACTCTTATTTAACCTGCATGAGGTTCCATCGCACCACTCCCTCACTCTTATTTAACCTGCATGAGGCTCCCTCGCGCCACTCCCATATGGTCTCTGTCAGGTAGAAACCTCTGTGTCCAAAACTATTACTTTTCAGGATTCAAATCGAGCTTGTGGATCTGCTAGTACTATTGGTGCTTTTTGTGTGATGCTGTATGATCAAGTAGGCCATTCATTTATGGGGAAAACCCCAGATATGGAGATAAGAGGTTTCTGGCCGACCCCAGTGATATGATGTCCTGAGGCTCTGAGGTCCTGAGGTCCTGAGGCTCCCGAGGTCCTGTCCTGATGTCCTGAGGCTCTGCTGATGCTGTGAAATGTGCTGTGAAAAGGCCTGGGATAAAGCCTGCTCTTCCAACTCATCCTGAGGCTCTGCTGATGCTGTGAAATGTGCTGTGAAAAGGCCTGGGATAAAGCCTGCTCTTCCAACTCATCCGATCAATAATATATATTTTCCCCTTAGATGTCTAAGCTGCAAGGGACTCAACCTGGATGGAATTCATTAGGAAAACACACAACAGAAACGCCTTCAAAGAAATACACAATATACTGTACGAAGCTACTGTACGGCATTCTCTTCTCCAGTTCCTTATGTTTTAATCAGTCCCAGAAGAAGTATTCACATTTTTTGAAACCCGGGTTTAAAATTGGGTATACTACATTATTTTGTCAAACATTTTGAAACAGTATAATTTTTTAAAGGGGTTTTAAGTGGTTAATGCATGTTTTGTGTGTAGTGGACTAGAGATTTTAAGTATTAATGAAATACTCTAGTGAAATGGTGCATTTATATGGCGCCTTTATCGAAGGCGCTTTACATAGATACATTCACCCATTCACACACACATTCATACACCGATGGCGACGGAAGCCATGCAAGGCACCAACCAGCACATCGGGAGCAATTTGGGGTTCAGTGTCTTGCTCAAGGACACTTCGACATGTAGATAGGAGGAGCCGGGATACAAACCACCGACCCATGGATCATTGGACGACCTGCTCTACCTCCTGAGCCACAGGTCTATACCCCAGGATTGTACAAAAGTAGTACCGGTACTTTTAGTCCCCGGCCAGGTCATACCAAAGGGAAAGTTAAAATGAGACCCAGTGCCTCCCTGCTTGGCCCTCAGCATCAATGAGACCCAGTGCCTCCCTGCCTCGCCCTCAGCATCAAGGCCCAGTGCCTCCCTGCTTGGCCCTCAGCATCAAGGCCCAGTGCCTCCCTGCTTGGCCCTCAGCATCAAGGCCCTCAGACCCAGTGCCTCCCTGCTTGGCCCTCAGCATCAAGGCCCTCAGACCCAGTGCCTCCCTGCTTGGCCCTCAGCATCAAGGCTTGGATTGGGATTAAGTCCCTGTGACAAGTGGAACATTCTAGCGTTGCTCATATCCAGGCAGGGGGTGCACTTATAAATCATGTGCAGGGGGTGTACTTAATTGTACATCATGTCCAGGGGGTGTACTTAATTGTACATCATGTCCAGGGGGTGTACTTGTACATCATGTCCAGGGGGTGTGCTCCTGCCCCATATGGGCCTCATGGCTCGGCAAAGCTTACCTTCTAGTACTTGACTGAATGTTCTTAGTGACTTTGCAGAACTGATTTTAATGCGGACAGTCAAATGCAGAGAGAATTCTCACCATAAAGTCACTCACCATAAAGGTCACGTCTGGCTCTGTTGACAGACACGTAAGTTAGGAACGTGAAATATCGCTGCCGTGATCTTCTGTGGATAAAGTGCAGATTGTTTAGCTTTAATTTGTGGGCATAATATTACAAAGGTCATTTAGATGAGAAAACAGCAGAGGCTCACAGAGCCGCCGTCGGAGAGCCAGGAATGAATTGCCTTTTTTCTCCTCACTCATTTTCCAGTAGCTAAAGAAGAGAGATGAGGGCAGGATAAAAGTAGGTCGGTTCATGCGAGGCTCTGTGATGTCCATATTCATGCTCTGTGATGTCCATATTCATGCTCCTGTCTCTGTGATGTCCATATTCATGCTCCTGTCTCTGTGATGTCCATATTCATGCTCTGTGATGTCCATATTCATGCTCTGTGATGTCCATATTCATGCTCTGTGATGTCCATATTCATGCTCCTGTCGCGAGGCTCTGTGATGTCCATATTCATGCTCTGTGATGTCCATATTCATGCTCCTGTGATGTCCATATTCATGCTCTGTGATGTCCATATTCATGCTCTGTGATGTCCATATTCATGCTCTGTGATGTCCATATTCATGCTCCTGTCGCGAGGCTCTGTGATGTCCATATTCATGCTCTGTGATGTCCATATTCATGCTCCTGTCGAGGCTCTGTGATGTCCATATTCATGCTCCTGTCGCGAGGCTCTGTGATGTCCATATTCATGCTCCTGTCGAGGCTCTGTGATGTCCATATTCATGCTCCTGTGATGTCCATATTCATGCTCCTGTCGAGGCTCTGTGATGTCCATATTCATGCTCCTGTCGCGAGGCTCTGTGATGTCCATATTCATGCTCCTGTCGAGGCTCTGTGATGTCCATATTCATGCTCCTGTCGAGGCTCTGTGATGTCCATATTCATGCTCCTGTGATGTCCATATTCATGCTCCTGTCGAGGCTCTGTGATGTCCATATTCATGCTCCTGTCGAGGCTCTGTGATGTCCATATTCATGCTCCTGTCGCGAGGCTCTGTGATGTCCATATTCATGCTCCTGTCGAGGCTCTGTGATGTCCATATTCATGCTCCTGTGATGTCCATATTCATGCTCCTGTCGCGAGGCTCTGTGATGTCCATATTCATGCTCCTGTCGCGCGCCGAAATATAGCCGATCTATGAGCTCACAACGTATCGCGTCCGCAATACGTTGTGAGCTTATACTGTAGATCGGCTATTTAGGGCAGGCTGTCATACCAGGAAGTGTGAATCAGGGTTAACACCAGAATACAGTGCTCTGTGAAAGCCTTACTGTATGTGCCACAAGGGGGACGTGGAGGTACAGTAGCAGGTAATTAGTGCCACAAGGGGGACGTGGAGGTACAGTAGCAGGTAATTAGTGCCACAAGGGGGACGTGGAGGTACAGTAGCAGGTAATTAGTGCCACAAGGGGGACGTGGAGGTACAGTAGCAGGTAATTAGTGCCACAAGGGGGACGTGGAGGTACAGTAGCAGGTAATTAGTGCCACAAGGGGGACGTGGAGGTACAGTAGCAGGTAATTAGTGCCACAAGGGGGACGTGGGGAGGTACAGTAGCAGGTAATTAGTGCTTGCAAAGCTGATTGGATAGCATCTATAGGCCCTTGTTTATTCATAATAACTCACCACAACTTCTCCCTCTATTTCGAGATTTACTATATCGAGCCGAGCGCCAAGACACTGAATTCCCGCAGGAAGAGGAAGCATGTAGCTCCAGCGTTTTTCAGGTCACTGAATTATTCAGAATGCATTTGACATCCTGTACAGTAAAGGGCTGTACTGAGTGTTACTGTTATGTAACTGTAGGTATTGGATGGAGCCCGCACACCATGGGTATAAGAAAGACGTTCTTTATTGAAAATTCTGACAACGTTTCGATCTATTTGATCTTCATCAGGTCATGGAACAGCAGTTACTGTTATGTAACTGCTCATGCAAAATGGCTGGTATGGTTTAGTAGTATTAGTCTGTCAAACAAACAAAGAAATCTATGGCAAAAATATACTTTTGAAGTACATAATTTATAGGCCTATTATTGTCTCCACCAGACCGAAGGCATGGGGAGAGAGTATGTTTTGCACTCCGTCTGTGTGTGTGTGTGTGTGTGTGTGTGTGTGTGTGTGTGTGTGTTAGGGCTGCCAGTTCACCTCTATAATCCAATTCGAATTTCATTGCTTCATTATTTGTAATTTTCGAAAATATTCGAATATTTACATTGTTTATTTTAGCTCATTATAGCCTACTGAAAAACACCTCTATACACAGAATATCAAGTTTTGTATGCACGTTCTGTCCACTAGAGGGCCCCCCCATTCAAACGCCAAAGCTATTTTTTCAACATGACATGGTTTGCACGGAAAAATAATAATAATGTTTCATTAGTCAGTCTATCATGGACGGGACAACTCCAGACTCCAGATCACCAGCAATAGTTTCTCTATTTTAACAGAATGCTTGGCTATCAGATGAACAGGCCAGTAATGCATAGTCTGCAGACAACGTTTTCTCTTGATGTTATTTTCCCGTCCACCTTCCACTCATCACGGCGTTCGGAAATAGCGCACTGACTGCACTGTGCAATGCAAACTAATAGGCGAGTGCTCTCCTGTCCGGTGCGATATTTCCGAACGTAAATGTTCCCCTGTTCCCTGTTGTTATCTTGAGCCTCTGCCTTGTTTGTGCTGCTGCAGTGTTGCTTCCTGCTTTAGTCTGACTCACGCCCAGCGGCAGCTATCCCACTTGATAGAGTGAGGACGTAACGAAAGCACCGCCCCCTGCTATAACTCTAGTCTGGAAGGCGAGAAGCGGCCGGACCGATTCAACAGCGGTAGATTCGTTATTCATACATTAAGCGAGCGGATAAAATAAAATATAAAACAAAATAAAAATATAAAATATAATTAATAAATGATAAAAGCTCCATTCGAATGGCAATTTTAGCTTTCGAATATATTTAATTTTTTTAATATTCGAATTTCTTTCATATTATGAAATTCGTTCTGACAGCCCTAGTGTGTGTGTGTGTGTGTGTGTGTGTGTGTGTGTCCTTCCGTCCGTCCGTTACCAGCTAATCCCCGGCACCGTTGGCCCGATCCATGCCAAACTTTGCACACACTCCCTGGATGCCAGCAACGAACCTCTGCCCCAAATGTTCTTCAACGGCCTGTTATAGCGCCACCATGAGGCCGATTTAGGCAAAACACATTTCTGTAGATTACTCGTACACATTTGATCCATACATCACACAATTCGGTATACACTATCTTCATAGTCATGTGATCAACACGGATCTGCACCATTTCCCATCTTCCATCCTGATTGGCTAAGATTGGCTTCCAAAGCTCACATGATTGGTCCGTTTCCAACAAAATGCCACAAATCACACAGTGTGCAATTTCCGTGAAATTATACACGCACATTTCCACTAGGCCGAGGACGACATGCCACTATTTTATTTCCAAATCAGCCTCATGGTGGCGCTATAACAGGCCAATTCCTGTTTTTAGCTATAACTGCATCGATCTGTATACAACTTATGTATGCGCACTCCCTAGAGACCATGGAAAAACATTGTCTCTGCATCCCTCCACATCTGCCGGTTATAGCGCCACCATGAGGCCGATTTCTGCATGCTTATGTTAGTCGCACAGATTTCATCCAAATCTCACACAAATCGGTACACATGATCTCTGTAGTCATGTGAACAAGACGAGTCTGTTGGATTTCTCAGATTCTACACTGATTGGCTAACATTGCCCACATGTTAGCGATGTTTTGGCCTTTCTAGCTAAATATATGCACATACTATGCATAATATAATATGCACATAATATGCACATAATATGCACATAATATGCATAATATAATATGCACATAACATACACATAATATGCACATACTATGCATACTATAATATGCACATACTATGCACATACTATGCACATACTATGCACAATATACTATGCACATACTATGCACATACTATGCATAATATAATATGCACATACTATGCACATACTATGCATACTATAATATGCACATACTATGCACAATATAATATGCACATACTATGCACAATATAATATGCACATACTATGCACATACTATGCATAATATAATATGCACATACTATGCACAATATAATATGCACATACTATGCACATACTATGCACATACTATGCACATACTATGCACAATATAATATGCACATACTATGCACAATATAATATGCACATACTATGCACATACTATGCGTAATATAATATGCACATACTATGCACATACTATGCACATACTATGCATAATATAATATGCACATACTATGCACATACTATGCATAATATAATATGCACATACTATGCACAATATAATATGCACATACTATGCACATACTATGCACATACTATGCACAATATAATATGCACATACTATGCACATACTATGCACATACTATGCACATAATATAATATGCACATACTATGCACATACTATGCATAATATAATATGCACATACTATGCACATACTATGCATAATATAATATGCACATACTATGCACATACTATGCACATACTATGCATAATATAATATGCACATACTATGCACATACTATGCACATACTATGCACATACTATGCATAATATAATATGCACATAATATGCACAATACTAGAAAAAGTGCCCCTCGGGGCACAGGTCTCCACCAGGGCAGGTCAGGTTGTGGCCTCCTGGTGGCGCTATAATAGGCCAATGTGAAAAGGGTGCCATTTCTTCATACGCCTTTGATGGCAATTGGATGATTTGAGGCATTTTGTTCCAAAAATGTGTTTTGCAAAAATCAACCTGTTGGTGGCGCTATAACAGGCCAATGTGAAAAGGGTGGGATATATTCCTCAGCCTATTAAGAAAATGTGTGAAAGATTTCACGTAAATTGCATGCTGCGTTCATGATTTGAGGCTTTTGTTCAAAACGGGGCAATCTTGCAAACTGTGATAGCCAATTATAGCCAATTAGGATGGAATATGAAATATCGGACCGATCTCACTTGAGCACATGACCATAGAGATACTGTGTAACGATTTGTGAGATTTTTGGACAGAATCTGGAGGAGTAATATCAAAAAATGAGTTTTACAAAAGTCAGCCTCCTGGTGGCGCTATAAAAGGCAGATGCGGAAAATGCAGGTCAAAGGTTTGTCCTTGGCCTCTAGGGAGTGTGCATGCAACGTTTCACGCAGATCGGTGCAGTTTTAGGTAAAGAATGTGAAAAGCTGCCTCATGGTGGCACTATAACAGGCCGTTCTGGAAAATGTGGGGCAGAGGTTCATCGTTGGCATCCAGGGAGTGTGTGTGCAAAGTTTGGCATCGACCGGGTTAACGGTGCCGGAGATTAGCTGGTAACAGACGGACGGAAGGACACACACACACGCGCACACACACACACACACACACACACACACACACGGACGGAGTGCAAAACATACTCTCTCCCCATGCCTTCGGCCTGGTGGAGACAATAATGCTTAGAATAAAGTCTATTGTCCAGGGTGAGTCCAAGATATGTGAAACTGGCAACCTGTTCTACTGTCTTACCATTAATGAGGAGTGGGTTAAGTCCAGTGTGGGTTGTTTCATGCAGTTATAGGCCTACAGACTAGCACCGAAGTCCTGACGTCACTGCCCTCTACTATCAGTAGAGGGCGCCAGTCCCATGGTTCGAGTATTTTTTTATAAGCATTATAATCTCCATAGGGGGATTTTAGATCGCCTCATATAAGATTTTAATTTGAATTGTATTGATATATAATGTATCGTGGTTAGTACGAGTCGAGTCACCACCAGCTGAGCTTACGTCAACGAGGAATCTCAGGAACGCAATATGTTGACAGCTGGGCGTGACGTATATGCTCAGCGACATTGCATTCATATGTAGTTTCAAGGCTTTTGCGGTCTCTAGAAACTGGCTGTATCAAATATGAATGGACATCATTAACGACGCACAGCCACTCCCCTGACAGAAACGCCGGGGTGGTCGGTTTATTTTTCAAACACAGTTCTTATATGAAGCGACATAAAATCGCCCTATGGAGATTTCAATACAAATAAAAAAATACACGAACCTGTGTGTTGGTGCCCTCTACTGAAAGTGACGTCAGACTTCGGTGCTCTATTGCATTGCCTTTAAATATTATTTCCACGAACAGTGCAAGCTTTCTGTGTGATTTGTATGTGTTGTAGCCTGTGGTTGTTTTAATAAACGAGGTTGAGCGGTGATCTAAAGATGATAGGCTAGTAAGGCTACTGTCAGCAAAACTAAAAACATGAATTAACACATTGATCCTGCTCGTGATAATACTGCCGTCGGCTTTTATGTACAGTTGGAGGCCATCGATATTGTCCTTTTATTTTTGCTGAGGTTTGTGTGATCTGCGCAAAAGGACAGTTAACCCATTTTGGGCGGGAACCCCTTTTGGTGTTTTAAACATTGTTATAATTTAGCTATTGAAAAATAGCAGATCTACAAGCTCATAGCGCGCCACACCGAGTGGCGCGCTACGAGCTTGTAGGTCTGCTATTTTTGAAAAATCGTGAAAATATTTATTTCAGAAAACTGGAGGATTTAGAACGATTTTTTAAAATTTTGAGGTCAGGCCTAAATGGGTCAAATGATAAGGGACAATATCGGTGGCACCCAACTGTATATATTACCATAAACCTTACATGTAATAAAGGTGCGCATGCAGCAAATCGATAAATTATCTTTGCTGTTCTGTTGTACCACATCACATTGTGCGTAATCACAGGGAGACTTGTGTTTTTCGCATCCTATTTCTATCGTCATATTTATTGCACGCACACGCGCACACACACACACACACACACACACACACACACACACACACACACACACACACACACACACACAATTAAATACAAAACAATTCAGAAGATTTCCATTAAATTCTAAAATAGTTAACAATCATGTGATTTGTCATACAAATCAGTATGGTGATAAAGTGGTTAAATGAGTGTTAGCTATTAGTATGTACCTAATGAAGACGGATGGAATGTGTATATGAACATGGAAAATGTACCCTTACCTTTCTCCTGAGAGCCTGGCAATCGTTACACAGGGCAATCGTTACACTCTCAGGTTTGAATGAACTGATATGTGTATCCTAGAGGTGTGGATGCCAGAGAGATGGCTGATCAATAGTAGATCAAGATGTGATGTCCGAGTTATTCAAGCTCCACTACCATTGGTCATTGACTTTTATTTTGGCTGCTTAGTCTGAATTATTTTATTCATGTTAATCTCACCCTTCGATTATATAAGGCATGTTGCACGAGACAAATCAAAACCAAACAGCAAACATCCCCCAGATTTCCCCCAGAAAGGAAAACAAAAGAGAAATAAATAAAAGATAATAATGATAGCAATAATAAAGAAACTTTAATGGAGATAGGACAATGCCAACATTTCAGGGAGGAGTAGCTTTACTTTTTGGATATGATGTGCGGAAAAAAAATTGCACTGTGTGTCATATAGGAAATTCTAATCCCCCCGGGCCTCCACTACCACCACCACCCTTTCCTATAGTGTATAATAGACAGTGTACATTATGATTTATGAGTTGTCATAACACACACTGGCCCCTTTCCTCCTCTGGTCTCCTTTCCTCCTCTGGTCTCCTTTCCTCCTCTGGTCTCCTTTCCTCCTCTGAAAGGGAAGGGGCTGCGCTCAGGGGTAGAGTGGCCGAATGGTAACCGTGAGGTTCCTATAGTTCGATCCAGGGCTCACCCGGAGTTAGTGTCCAAGTGTCCTTGAGCAAGACTCTGAAGCCCTAATTGCTCCCGATGAGCAGGTTGGTGCCTTGCATGCAGGTTTCCTCCGCCATCGGTGTATGAATGTGTGCGTGAATGGGTGAATGGAATGCACAATCTATTTATGGCACTTCCCTCTCCCTGCCTTTTCGCCGCTTCTCGCTGTATGAGTGAGTGTGACAACTAAACCCTTGCGACTCTTGATTGATTCTTGGCTAATTAATGGCAAGTAGTATATGTCGTTTTAGGTTTAGCTTCATGTCAATTTAACTAACACCGTACATGTTATTATATTTAGTCTCCCTGTGAGATTTCTTCTCCTCAGTCAATGAGAGAGAGAGAGAGAGAGAGAGAGAGAGAGAGAGAGAGAGAGAGAGAGAGAGAGAGAGAGAGAGATTAAGAGACTGTTTCAGTCACAATTGACAGGAATATATTAATATAGTGGCTAAATGATCCATGGAACCTAAATATTGAAAATGAAGTTTTAAAGTGGCAGGTGTAGATGTTGCTTTATGGCACATTTATCACCTAAAATGTATCAATCTTTATAGACAAGCTGCCAGAGACGAGGACCCTGCAGGTGTGCGTTTCACCTCCCCCACCTGACAGCTCTGCTGCTCAGCCACAGCTGCCTGCTTTACACCTGGAGCTCACATTTAGTTGCTGTCAGGTGGAAACCTTGTATGTCCAAAACAGTTCCTATAGACAGCTATGTGTGTGTGTGTGTGTGTGTGTGTGTGTGTGTGTGTGTGTGTGTGTGTGTGTGTGTGTGTCTGGGTCCCTGTGTCCGAGCGCGAAAATGTATCCGGAAAATATAGATATAAAATAATAAAGATATAGCCTACTGCCCCTGTCGCTTCGATTCTCCGTCCTCCCCTGAGTCCCCTCACTCGTGAACAAAACCCTGAGATACTTAAACTCCTTCACCTGGGGTAATGTCTGAGAACCAGTGGAATACTAATTAAACTCCTTCACCTGGGGGGTAATGTCTGAGAACCAGTGGTATACTAATTAAACTCCTTCACCTGGGGGGTAATGTCTGAGAACCAGTGGTGTACTAATTAAACTCCTTCACCTGGGGGTAATGTCTGAGAACCAGTGGTATACTAATTAAACTCCTTCACCTGGGGGTAATGTCTGAGAACCAGTGGTATACTAATTAAACTCCTTCACCTGGGGGGTAATGTCTGAGAACCAGTGGTATACTAATTCAACTCCTTCACCTGGGGGTAATGTCTGAGAACCAGTGGTATACTAATTAAACTCCTTCACCTGGGGTAATGTCTGAGAACCAGTGGTATACTAATTAAACTCCTTCACCTGGGGTAATGTCTGAGAACCAGTGGTATACTAATTAAACTCCTTCACCTGGGGGGTAATGTCTGAGAACCAGTGGTATACTAATTAAACTCCTTCACCTGGGGGTAATGTCTGAGAACCAGTGGTGTACTAATTCAACTCCTTCACCTGGGGGTAATGTCTGAGAACCAGTGGTATACTAATTAAACTCCTTCACCTGGGGTAATGTCTGAGAACCAGTGGTATACTAATTAAACTCCTTCACCTGGGGTAATGTCTGAGAACCAGTGGTATACTAATTAAACTCCTTCACCTGGGGGTAATGTCTGAGAACCAGTGGTATACTAATTAAACTCCTTCACCTGGGGGGTAATGTCTGAGAACCAGTGGTATACTAATTAAACTCCTTCACCTGGGGGTAATGTCTGAGAACCAGTGGTATACTAATTAAACTCCTTCACCTGGGGGGTAATGTCTGAGAACCAGTGGTATACTAATTAAACTCCTTCACCTGGGGGGTAATGTCTGAGAACCAGTGGTATACTAATTAAACTCCTTCACCTGGGGGTAATGTCTGAGAACCAGTGGTATACTAATTAAACTCCTTCACCTGGGGGTAATGTCTGAGAACCAGTGGTATACTAATTAAACTCCTTCACCTGGGGTAATGTCTGAGAACCAGTGGTATACTAATGGGGTAATGTCTTGAGAACTCCTTCACCTGGGGTAATGTCTAACTGGGGTAATGTCTGAGAACCAGTGGTATACTAATTCTTACAGGCTTTTTCCTGGTCCTATGTTTTTTGGGGGGGTTTTTGTTGATGTTTTTTCCTTACTTTAGTAGCTATTGCTACTGTTGCAGTATTTTTGTGAACCTCACACTGAATTTTTCTACTTCTACCTGTACGAGCAGTAATAAATAAACCATTGTGATTCTTGAAATAAACTTGCCTTGTCTAGACAGAAAGATAGACACTGTCAGAGCAAGCACAAACATTTAGGCCATTTGGGGCAAGGGTATTCATATAAAAAAGATTGGGGGCAAGGGTATAAAAAAATCGTCTCCTAGGGGCAGGTACTTTTTTCTATATCTATGGAGACGGAGAGCAGAAATTGAATGACCAGCCTCAATGAATAAATAATTGATATATTTCTTTTTTGCATTTTTTACAGCTGCGGTGTTCTGCCATGCATATCTTGAGGGCACATTTAGCTGTGTCCACATAGCGCTTTGCCACAAGGACGAGATAACTACATAAACTCACGGTGAGGAATAAATCATATAAAAAAATGGAACACCCACTTTAATCTGCCCACCATCGTGAATCCACTGCCAACTGTGGTGTGGTTTAAGGACAGTTATGGGCAACGAACATGATGGATTTGCACGCATCAACTTTTGAAATTGGACAACTTTACGCATGAAACACATACACACACACACACACACACACACACACACACACACACACACACTCTTTTGGCACTGGGGAAATATTATTTGGCACAGCAAGTTGCAGACATTATTGGCAGGAGGAAGCGATGTATGAGGAATTGAAATGTTCCTCCCGATGCATCATGTTCTGTTAATGTGGTGCTGCATTGACAGCAAAATCAAATTAAAACTACCACAATTAAATTACAATAATGTAAACTGTAAAATCTTGCAAATGATTTAACTCCAAAGAGCGTACAAATGGAACCAAATGAACCCGGTAGGTTCCATTTGTACACTCTTAGGTGTACAAATGGAACACAGAGGATTTCACTGTGTATATAGCCTATAGTCCACTTGCCAGAATTTGAACATTTTGAATACCCTAAAGTTTTAAGTTATAAATGTTGATTATGGGTCCCCAGCATTTAGAAACTGCCAGATGCCAACTTGCATATGTTGGGCAATTTTTATAATTGGGGGGGTACCATTAACACAGCCGACGCGAATCGCGTATCAATACGTTATCAATTAATCAAACGTCGGGTGCGGATCACGTATCAATACGTTTCAATCACTTTTTTATAGCATACTTTCATTCATCTTTTTACCCACCCGGACAATGAAGAACCATCGCCCTATCATTGCTGCTTAGTCCCGCTCACGTGATCAGAAAAAAAAACAAAAAAACAAAACCCCCCTCCCCTCCTGAAAACAGGAGGGCGGGCCGCTTTACGTGTAGAAGCCAGTGTAATGGTTGCGCCCATGCCGATGTGTGAAAAGAATCAAATTTCACCTAACCTCGCCTCACCAGGCTTTCCACCTCGGCTCGGACATTTGATTCCCCCCTCCCCTCCTGTTTCTCCAGGAGGAGGATCTTGCGAGGGGGTACATGCTCTCCTCTGTCTCTCGGAAAAAAACATGATGAACGCTGAACGGAACGCTGCCAGATCGGCATTGCAAATGCATAACATCTGCAACACACATGGACAGATGCATGTTTCCTTCTTCATACTGTAGCGACCAAACGATCCCCGAGCCTACAATACTACGAACTAACCACAGTATCGAGGGGCCGCCACGACAAGACAGTGTTCCGTTGGTGGATCACGTATCGCCATGCAGAGCCGTCATAATCGGAGATCGCTCAGACGTGTGATTGTAACGCTTTTTTATTCATTATAATTGTAGTGATAAGACCGCAATGAACGCGTCGGGGACGTAATCGACCCGGGTGTAATGTATAACGAACTTTTCCGCGACCTAAACCGTGGTGTTGTCATCTGTGGAAGTCATTTTTTCCTTCTCGTCGACATCACAGCCGGGTGACGCTTTTTTTTCCCTCCATCGCCCCCAAGCTGCATGCCCATAGCCTGGCTTGGCCAGCCTCATAGCGGGGATTCACTGAAGATTCTTCCCCGGAGGAAACATCAGTGAACCCTCGCTATGAGTCTGGCCGTGCCAGGCTAGCATGCCCAGGCATGTTCCCCTACACTAGCTTGAAAAACAAAATCAGCTGATGACAACGCGTCTCACCGTTATACTATAGTTCTGAACCAAACGGTGGAATGGGACTTTTTATAGCCGTACGGATCAAGACTTTTGCTGCCCAATGTGCCCATGACCCCCCCCCCCCCCCAATGTTACTGCGATCAAAACAATGAAAGCAGTGAGATAGATTAGGCGAGGCGGCAATCATCATCAAAAAGAAAGCATAGTTATGAAGGTTTATAGTCAGACATTGACAGGCAGATATAACAATAAACACAATAAATATGCTATACATCCTATACATCGAATGAAAGCCCTGAATGTGTACTTTTACGAGGAAAAGAGTAAACATTGATCCCATGTACAGTTTGTCATAAATTGGATACTGGGTGGATGCACATTGCGCCCACCAGATATAACTGCAGAGAAGACATGGACCCGAACTCAATATTCACAAAATAAGGCCTATAGCGACATATAAATACTATATACCGTATGAAACAGAAGACTCTCTGCTTTCATAAGAAAAAAACTTCTACTGTAGTAATAATAAAAATCACACCCATGTGAAGTGAGTGGTGCAACTCTGAGTTGCACCACTCACTTCACATGGGTGTGATTTTTATTATTTAACTGTACATGGGATCAATGTTTACTCTTTTCCTCGTAAAAGTACACATTCAGGGCTTTCATTCGGTGTATAGGATGTATAGGATATTTATTGGGTTCAATTTTATATCTGCCTGTCAATGTCTCTGACTTTAAACCATCCATAACTCTGCTCGCTGTTCAAGATAACCACTTCCAGGCAAATGCAGGTGTTGCAAAAAGGTCAATATCTCCAGAATGGAACATGGTAAAATCAAAATGTATTTTTTTAATTGAAGTGGACAAGTTCAGCTTTCTTTTGATGTATGCGTGTGATTCTCGCTATAAGAGAACATTTTGCTGTGGGCCCCCGAACAAGGCCTTTGTGCAATGTTAAACGGTAGCAACATCCAAATAGGCCTGTCGAGATCTTGTAGCAATCAAAGTGTTAACATCCTATAGGCCTATAAGGCAACATTTACATTTTTTGTCAAACTAGGGGTTTTTCATGATTCTGAATCAATTGCAAGCATTAGTTTTGCATGAAAAACACTCCTTGGGCTAAATTCGGCCTTAACCAATTTGCTGACCTCATCACATTTGTGATGACGGCTGTGGACGTTTTTAGCCAAAGGAGTGTTTTTCGTGCAAAATGAATGCTTGCATTGGATTCAAATCATGAAAACCCCTAGTTTGACCCGTCACATGCTACTTATTTCATAATGAAAATTTGAAATGTTTGCCTTATATTGGATGTTAATGGTACCCCAGCTTATTATGCTAATTATGAAAATTGCCCAACATGTGCAAGTTAGCATCCGGCAGTTTCTACATGCTGGGGACCCATACTCAACATTTGTAATATAAAACTTCATGGGCTGGCAAGTAGACTACTATGTGAGCCAAGAAAGTAAGTATTTTCAATAAATTAGGGTGAATTCAGATAGAAAATGAGAATGGTGTGCTTTCAACAAGGGAACGACTAGTGGTCTGTGCTATTTGTATCTGGTTACATTCAAAGTGGAATGTGATCTGTTCTGCTGCACAGACCGTGTACTGCAGTGGAATCGGAGAGCCATGTGCACTGAAGATTAAATTAAATTAACTACTCCATTTAATATCTGCACTCCCATCAACACCCCAGTGGGTTTTAGAACTTCAAGAAGGTTGCATTTGGTTTGGTTCAACTTTGTCAGTCACGATACAGCCTACTTTTCTGATGATAAGCCTACAATGTTAATAACACTATACTAGTATAGTATAGTATAGTATAGTATAGTATAGTATAGTATAGTATAGTTATACTATACTATACTATACTATAGATACTATACTATACTATACTATACTACACTACACTACACTATACTACAGTATACTATACTATACTACACTATACTAATGACCCAGCTATTTCCTGCTGGCTGCAGAAGAAACACTCCATTCAACTGAATGAGGTTTAGGCCAGACGTTACACTTGATTGTATTACCTTAAATGTTTTCATACATATCTTTTCAATCGCTTTATTTATATATTTATTTATTTTTTCAATTATTATGATGTGCCTTTAATACATTATGGTTCCATTAATTTTAAAATGTATAATAAAGTAGGGTATTCTTCTAGGGCTTCTACTGTACCAAGTGAAGATTGTTTGATTGATTTTCAGGACTGGACGTTCCAAGATGGTGGATTTGAATTTGGCGTGGTCTCAAAGCGGGTCTGCAGAAACCAGGGGGTCTCCCTTTGTCCAAATTATTTTAACAGTCTATGGTTGAAATATGTACATTTCATGAACTATGTTTCTGTACCTTATTTAAAGTAATTGCCCATATTCACACAGTGGCCATCATGCCATTAAAGGAACTACAAAGAATGGCTTATTTTCGATAAATTACAAGCCTTAATTGCATTCATGCAGATGTATTTTTTTGTTTTTGTCGCATTCCTAGGCCAAACAGAACAAGAGTGTCAGTCAATGTCAAATAATTTTTTTTCGTTTCAGAAAGTATTTATTTAAAGACATTTACGCCTCTGTCAAAGCCAACTGGGATCGTGACAACTCATCACAACAAACACATTATTTGGGGCCAAACAAATAATTAGAAAGAAGAAGAAAATGGCAGCTAGGGTACAACACTTTTTTCTGTTGTTTTTCTTTCTAATTATTTGTTCGGCCCAAAAAAATGTTTGTTGTCATGAGTTGTCACGATCCGAGTTGGCTTTGTCAGAGGCTTAAAAGGTCTTTATAAATACATAAATAAATACTTTTTGAAATGCCTATGAGAAAATTAATGGGGAATTCTTTTCCGGGCCTGTCGTCGTCATGAAAGTGGGCGGGACTGCGACGCTCTGGCTAAATGTACCCTTCAGCTACCTCTGAATGTGCAAGATGCCGCCATTCTTCAGCATCTCTCGGCCACATGTTCTGGTCCTGTCGACTCCTATAATGGACTTTTGGTCCAAAAGGGCCCCACTGGTGGAAACTAAACTAGTGATACAAAGTTCTACTCTCTAGACCTTTGTGTGAGCCTAAAAAAATAAGAAGACTGGAATATGAGATGATATTCAACTTTCAATCTCAAAGATATTACAAATTTGCAATAAAACCAACCATCCGGGTAATTTATTTTACCTCTTTAATGCATCTCTGAGTTAATGATGTTTAGCGAGAACAGAACATGAGCAGGCTGTAGTGTCCTTAATACTGTTTTAGGCTTTACTATTTTTATGGCATTGTGGTCGTGGTGGTGACAGTGATTTATAGTGGCAGACTAGCAGCAAAGTGTTGAACAAGTAAACTATCAGGCCATAAGTGGGGTAAAAAATGAAACAGACAGAAGTAAAATGCTGATATTCAGCAACCACTACTTCTTAGGACACATCATGAAAAATAGCTAATCTAATGTTTGTGACATCTTCTGAGCTTGTAGATCTGATCATCTCTCTCTCTCCCCCTCCCCCCCCCCCCCCCCCCAGAGTGTGAGGCATGGATGGACATTCAGCTGCTTGCCCCTACAGACAGTGATGGAAGAACTACTCAAGTGTTTTATTCAATTTAAGTAAAAGTATCAATACTGCAATGTTGATTTACTCAGTAAAAGCCATGTATCAAAAATGTATTTGAGTAAAAGTACAAAAGTATTGGAATAAAATTAGACAGTACTAAACGTAAAAATACTCATGCAGAATGTCACATTTAACACAACGCGTGCTAACGATTATCGATTCTAGTCGATGAACATTTTTTGTCTTAGTTTTAGTCGATGAAATCAACACTGTGAGGGACAAACAAACCTCTTGAGTGGCTACAATTTCAAACTGCCCCCTCCAAGTGTTTGTTCCGTCGATAAGCCTGTGTACTGGACAGTGACTCATCTCATACATTGTGATTGGCGCTGGAAAAGCAGTGGCTGACACTCGTATCGCGTTTATGAAAAATAAAACGAAAGATGTGAAAATATCTCGGAAAGACGTTGCGTGATGGATTGTAAGACACAACCTGTTGTCTGAGACCTCTATTTGCAGTTAGATGAATTTTACAACCTTTTTTACTGATGAAATAGATCTTGACATTTATGAGTCCTTGTCTCAAATTGCCTCTTGGGAAAGGGCAAGCGTCAGGTCACTGTCTCACAGAATGAACTTTGCTGCAATGTTCCAACTGAATTCCTCCTAATAGATATTTGAATACCTGTATATCAATTACCAAGCAAGCATTGTTCAGGAGCATCATTATATTTTGCAATAAATGTGTCAATCTTAGTTACTGAAACAATTAGTCAACTTAGTGTATGTGTGACCAGGGCCCGAATCAGTCACACAGTACTTTGGCAACAGAATATTATTTATCGTTATTACTTTGTAAGACATACAACCATTCATTATTTAAGTTGCACTGTTTAAAGTGTGAAAGGTATCAATGTTGTACCCTTCATAAAGTGAATAACCCCTGAGACTACGCCACCCGTTGTTTAATTGGAGAGCAACGGAAACTCTTGTCATTCTTATTCTAACCTTTGATTTGTTCAAGGACACACACAGAGAGACTGACACTGAACCATGGATCAAAATATAACATTTGTTTTATTTTCCTTGTACAGCGGCCACTAAAATGCCATAAAACCAGTATTTATTAAATCCTAAAATGTTGCTATAAATCCTAAAATGCGATATCAAAACTAAACTATATTAACAAAACAACAAAAACCCTAAAAACGTTCAATGTGCAAAGTGCGTTAGGTTAGACAGTTCTTTTCATTGGTAGAGAGGGCCCTCCAGGCAGTCCAGCATCAGATACGTTGAATCATTACAATACGTCCACTTCAATACATCATGGATCTGAAATCACACAATGCGAAAGCCAGTTTCTCCGTTCCACAGATATATACAGCTAGCAGCCTTTAACGGGTGGTGGAATAGACGGACACGTTGCAAGGAGCATTACTCACACACAGAGGGTAGGAAGATCCTACCCGCCGCGGTCCAAAGGTACAGCAACGTTCTGATGACACCTCCCCTGGCTCGGCTCGCACCACTGTAGTCAGCTCACTCGTCATCAACAGGTTAGTCACAGACATGAGTCCTCTCTTTCTCGACTCGTATCGTGGTGTGCCAAACGATATCCCGGCCCTCTCTCTCTCGGTCCACCTGTCAACCCTTGACACACACACAAGAGCAGCAACCCACACACCCTTCTCCTCTACGTGCCTCTTTATACTGGCAAAAGTCATGTTCATAATAGAGAACTCCACCTCTTCCGCTCCCACGCCTGACAGCTGTCAGTTAATGACGCTGACGTCATACTTAGTCCGGTGGAAAAGGAAGTCCTTGCACACATACAGGATCATATATCCAATCGACAGCCGTAGGTATTTATATATATATAATAAGGAAAGGTCATAATAAGTCACTGAACGGATATACAATACAATATTAATGCAAAAACAAAATAAGGACAAAATAAAAAAAGAGAACGTATTTTGACACCGGTCACATAATGTACTGAGTTGCTATTTGGATTTTGAATTTCCTGTTGTTAAATATCAATAAGTGTGAACCAATCGTTCAATAGGCTACATACATCAAATCAATGGATCGATTGGTCTGTCTGTCTGTCTGTCTGTCTGCCTGCCTGCCTGCCTGTTGGTATATCTGCCCAGCTAATTGGACAGTCTCTATATCCGCCATGTAATTGGAAAATTGATTGAATTTCTGCCATTTGTCCATCCAGGGCATGTCACATAATGCCACTGTAGTATTTACAGATTGATGATAACCTTGCCTACCAGCAAGGAACAGTGCCAGACAAACAACCACACGTTCACACGCGGGCGGGACACGGATATGACAAATTGAAGTGGTCCAGTGGAGGTGATGTAAGCCATCTAGCTGAATTGTGCCATGGTGAGCCATGGCGAAATAATTACACCTAAATGAGAATATGTTCCGCCACTCTATTCCAGCGGCCAGCAGTTAACTGCTGCAAGAGAGATCAAGAGAGATCAGTTAACTGCTGCAAGAGAGATCAAGAGAGATCAGTTAACTGCTGCAAGAGAGATCAGTTAACTGCTGCAAGAGAGATCAAGAGAGATCAGTTAACTGCTGCAAGAGAGATCAGTTAACTGCTGCAAGAGAGATCATGATGATGAGGTCTGTATGCAGAGTGGGCCATCATGATGAGGTCATCATGATGAGGTCTGTATGCAGAGTGGGCCATCATGATGAGGTCATCATGATGAGGTCTGTATGCAGAGTGGGCCATCATGATGAGGTCATCATGATGAGGTCTGTATGCAGAGTGGGCCATCATGATGAGGTCTGTATGCAGAGTGGGCCATCATGATGAGGTCATCATGATGAGGTCTGTATGCAGAGTGGGCCATCATGATGAGGTCTGTATGCAGAGTGGGCCATCATGATGAGGTCTGTATGCAGAGTGGGCCATCATGATGAGGTCATCATGATGAGGTCTGTATGCAGAGTGGGCCATCATGATGAGGTCTGTATGCAGAGTGGGCCATCATGATGAGGTCATCATGATGAGGTCTGTATGCAGAGTGGGCCATCATGATGAGGTCTGTATGCAGAGTGGGCCATCATGATGAGGTCATCATGATGAGGTCTGTATGCAGAGTGGGCCATCATGATGAGGTCTGTATGCAGAGTGGGCCATCATGATGAGGTCATCATGATGAGGTCTGTATGCAGAGTGGGCCATCATGATGAGGTCTGTATGCAGAGTGGGCCATCATGATGAGGTCATCATGATGAGGTCTGTATGCAGAGTGGGCCATCATGATGAGGTCATCATGATGAGGTCTGTATGCAGAGTGGGCCATCATGATGAGGTCTGTATGCAGAGTGGGCCATCATGATGAGGTCTGTATGCAGAGTGGGCCATCATGATGAGGTCTGTATGCAGAGTGGGCCATCATGATGAGGTCATCATGATGAGGTCTGTATGCAGAGTGGGCCATCATGATGAGGTCATCATGATGAGGTCTGTATGCAGAGTGGGCCATCATGATGAGGTCATCATGATGAGGTCTGTATGCAGAGTGGGCCATCATGATGAGGTCATGATGATGAGGTCTGTATGCAGAGTGGGCCATCATGATGAGGCCATCATGATGAGGTCTGTATGCAGAGTGGGCCATCATGATGAGGTCATGATGATGAGGTCTGTATGCAGAGTGGGCCATCATGATGAGGTCTGTATGCAGAGTGGGCCATCATGATGAGGCCATCATGATGAGGTCTGTATGCAGAGTGGGCCATCATGATGAGGTCATCATGATGAGGTCATCATGATGAGGTCTGTATGCAGAGTGGGCCATCATGATGAGGTCTGTATGCAGAGTGGGCCATCATGAGCAAACTATGGAATAATTACTTGTGGTTCCCACCAGGGCTCGTGACTGAAAAAAATATTACTCATTGCTTTTTTCTATTTTATATATTATTTTATTATTATTATTTATAATATTATTAGTACAATACTTGACTCTCTGTGAACAGTAACTAGTTACTCGTTATTATGCCCGAGAAAAGTAGTAATTGCATACTTTCTACTGAATATTGTGTGTATTGTGTGTGTGTGCAAATTAGCAGATACAGTAGACTAGATCACACTGGTTAATTCAGAATATAAACCAAGCTTTCCACTATTGCATAAAGCTACACTATACAGTAGACAAGCTCAAGCTCAAAATCCTGGCTACGGTTAGCCTCGGCCCAATCTTACTCATCTGCGAAGATGAGTAAGACCAATCACATCACTTGTTTCATTCACGGAGGATGTAAACAGATTTGTAAAGCGACAACGTAATTTCCTTGAGCGGCATACTTCCGTCAAAATCCCGCTACTGCATGCAATTGCATACTGTATTGCATATGTAGACATTGTGTAGGATTATATTATAGCTTGGCAAGGCTACTTACTTTACTACTAATTAATTGCATTTTTATAGCGCTTTTCCAAGTGCTCAAAGCGCTTTACAATGGTTCATTCATTCATACATTGGGAGGTGAAGCGGCGAACAGTTGACGCCAGCGTCCTCACTTCCCACATTCACACACCAATGGTGGCGAGCTCACACCGACCAACTCATTGGAGGCAATGTAGGGTTCAGTGTCTTGCCCAAGGACACTTCCACATGTGGACAGGAGGAGCCGGGATTCGAACCGCCGACCCAGGGATCATTGGACGACCTGCTCTACCTCCTGAGCCACAGCCGCCCACATGGAAGCCGTTATAATGGAAGTTGAGCTGAAGAAATTTAAGGAGATGGACTATGTCTGTTCAACTGTCGACATCTGGACAGGACAGCTATACGAATCTTTCTTGAGATAAACGAGTTGAATTCACAGTGTGAGAATGCTGCCTGGCATGAAAATGGAGCGGGGGAGATCGACGCATACAATGTTGTCGGAGTGGAGATAGAACAGATTCATTTTATGGACTTTCAAATAAAGCAAGAGACAGTACTGTCACTCCTTATTCACTGCGGAAAAAGTTTAGGCTGGAGTCCCGAACAGACTGCACTGTTACTGTACATTTCAAAGCTTGACTGCTGCAACTCTCTCCTTATATTGGTCACTTGGCATGCTCACTTAGTCCACTAAAACCGGGATCTGTTCAGATTTTAGCCTTTGGGGATTAAACAAATAAAATAACAGATATATAAGCTCACAGCACGTCACTTCTTATCACGTTGCTAGCTTGTACATATGCTGTTTGTAAACAATTTAGGAAAATAATGTTTTTGTAGCCTTGTTCAGGCTGCATAAAACCAAATCTGACTACAATCTGGATTGGAAATGAGATTTGGTCTATATTTGGGCTGCCAGTCTGAACAGTTTAAACCCCTCCATATGATCCAGAATGCTGCAGCACGCCTGGTCTTCAACCTCCAGTCTGAACAGTTTAAACCCCTCCATATGATCCAGAATGCTGCAGCACGCCTGGTCTATATTTGGGCGGCCAGTCTGAACAGTTTAAACCCCTCCAAATGATCCAGAATGCTGCAGCACGCCTGGTCTATATTTGGGCTGCCAGTCTGAACAGTTTAAACCCCTCCAAATGATCCAGAATGCTGCAGCACGCCTGGTCTTCAACCTCCAGTCTGAACAGTTTAAACCCCTCCAAATGATCCAGAATGCTGCAGCACGCCTGGTCTTCAACCTCCAGTCTGAACAGTTTAAACCCCTCCATATGATCCAGAATGCTGCAGCACGCCTGGTCTTCAACCTCCAGTCTGAACAGTTTAAACCCCTCCAAATGATCCAGAATGCTGCAGCACGCCTGGTCTTCAACCTCCAGTCTGAACAGTTTAAACCCCTCCAAATGATCCAGAATGCTGCAGCACGCCTGGTCTTCAAGCTCCGTTCCCTTCATTGGCTTCCATGCAATCCAGTTGCTGCCTGCACTCAAAACACTGGTGACACTTGCATGCTGAAAATAGCCGTTCTACAAGCTCACAGCGCGTCGCAGTGCGACGCGTTGTGAGCTTGTAGATCGGCTATTTTCAGCATGCAACCAAGTGTAAAATGAAATTACTTATAGTGGATCTCCTGTCCACTAGTCCCTTCCTAACATTTTAGTCTAGTTTTTATTTGTTGACGAAATTGTCAATATATTTAGTCTTAGTTTTAGTCATCATAGCTTAGTTTTCATTTCGTTTCCATTTTGTTTTCCTCAGTGAAAAAAAAGTAAGTCGACGAACATTTTTCATCTTAGTTTCAGTCGACGAAATCAACACTGCTCTGCACTCTATACCTACTGTATGTGATTACTTACCCGGTTGATTATTGATTAGGGTTCATATATACTTGCTCTGCTTAATCTGATCTCGCAATTATAAGTAATACAGCAATAATATGTTATATAATTAGTTAGACTATACTCATAATAACAAGTTCATTACTGGGAAAGGTAATATTATGTATTCAGTAACGTTACATCATGCAACACTAGTCCCCACTGTTCGTGTACATAATGTCTTTGCATATAGTGCATACTGTACAGGCCTATTAGTGTACACCATCTGTATTAATAGTACTGTACAGGCCTATTAGTGTACACCATCTGTATTAATAGGCCTATTAGTGTACACCATCTGTATTAATAGGCCTATTAGTGTACACCATCTGTATTAATAGGCCTATTAGTGTACACCATCTGTATTAATAGGCCTATTAGTGTACACCATCTGTATTAATAGCGCTCATGCACTTTTCCTACAAGCGTCCTTGGGTTCATGAAAGGCGCTGTATTCATTCAAGCTATTGTTATTATTATTACAAATGACGATGTAAGACTACTAATGGGCTGCATAAAATCAAGGTGGATCCACATGCTTTATGGTTTTTTACGCAACTAAATGGCTGGAAAATGGAAATTAAGAGTTTACATAGTACGTGGTGCATGCATAAACGTTCCTTAATGATTATATCTGGTTTCAGTATTCATTTATGATATATTTTCTCTATTATTGAGGTTAATTAATTTCCGGGGGTCCCCAGCCAAAAACATTGAGAACCCCTGCTTTATGGGAATACAATAATTGACTCTATTACCCGGTCCATTCATTTCCACAGCGTGACAGACGCAGAGACGCACAGACGTGTACAACACGCCGCCTCGGCCAGGCTCCTGTCACGTGTCACCACGTACTGTACACCACCCGCCCGGCTGGCATTTCCTAATCTGCCATTTTGCCTCTGGAATAATGGCCCCACAGACGACGACGACGACGGATGAGCAGCAAATTATTTGATTAAAGTGGGACGTTATGGTGAGCACGGAAATGGGGCTGACAGGGAAATGTCCCAGATGTTCCCATTTTGGAGCGTGAATATGCAGGGGGGGAGGAGGTGACACTCTCTTGGCAGCCTGGCGCGGGGCCAGTCGTCCCCTGACTCCTTCTTAACGAGGACCACACAATGTCTGTCCTTCTAACGAGGACCACACATTGAAGAGCTCTGGATAAAAATAGTGACACAGAGAACACCCGGAGTGATATAACTGCCCTGGCCACTGCAGTCCACTCGACCTGCTGCACATTACAGGAGTACGTTATGCTGTCAAAAAGCATATCATCGGCCTGCGCCGTGGCTCAGCGGTCCAGGCACCTTGGCCGGTAGCCCGAGTCTGGCAGTGTGCCGCGGGTTAGACTCCCGATCTCGACGGCCTTTACTGCATGTCACTCCCCCATTTCCTGTCAGCCTACTGTCTGTCTCTCTATAAAAAATATAAAAATAAAGGCGAAAGCCACAAAAAAAACATTAAAAAAAAGCATATCATCGCAGACAGCCATATTCAAACTTTGTGTGGTTTTTCAAATTAAATGAATGCCGTACTACTTGATCATACTACAGCATCACACAAAAGCATCGAAAGTTGTTGTAGACCAGGGGTTCTCAACGTTTTTGGCCGGGGACCCCCGAAAATGCTTTGGCAACGTCTTTGGACCCCCGCCCCGCCCCCTCCCGACCCCCAATATAAATTGACTGCTACAATAACCTTAAACCATTTTGGGCGGGAAGCCCTTTTGGTGTTTTAAGCATTGTTATAATTTAGCTATTTAAAAATAGCAGATCTACAAGCTCATAGCGCGCCACCGAGTGGCGCGCTACGAGCTTGTAGGTCTGCTATTTTTGAAAAACGTGAAAAAAAAAAAAACCCCCCTTTTTTTTTTTTTTTTTTTAATAATTTGGGGACCCCCTAAAATAATTTGGCGACCCCCCCGAGGGGTCGCGACCCACGGGTTGAGAACCCCTGTTGTAGACGTGTACTGTATGTCCAAATCTGTCACATGACAAATGGGAGTGAAGTAGGCCTACTGGTTCCAATCGATCTCATGTAGCTATTATTTAGTCACAAGTTCGTGTTAGTTATTTCCATTGCATGGTTAAATATTTATAACACATTTAACCTCTTTCAAATGGCCTCCCTATTTGGGCATGACATTAGAGGCACTTTTTTCTTCTTCTTCAAAAACAGTTAAATACATGTACAATGTACAATAATTCATCACGCTTCAACGCAGCAATTCAATAGTCAATTCTCCCGTATTAATAACAACATCATTAAAAAAGTCCCCACAGCCAGCCTATTTTAACAACTTTTTAAAACTGCCATATATTTCTAAATTTTATGATGTGCAGCGAAGCACATCATTAGTGTTTTGCAGTTGGATATTTCGGTGGTACTTAATATACTCTTCCGGGGCTTGAAGAAACATTTTTTCCCCTCCTCAGTGTCTCAGACCTGGTATGGGTCATTATTCTGTCCGTCCCTGCCTGCACCAATAAGCTGCCCTGCAGTAGTTTTCAGGTCCAGCTCTCGCAGCATTCAGGGAGTTGTCAGCCAAGTTTCAGTGCGAGGGAGGCACGTTGCATGGTACTGTCTCTGTACACCCACCACGCCACACCACCTCTCCAGTACCGTGTCCTCACACTTCCACTGGGTTTCCTCCGGGGGAAACAAGTCAGCTGGAGCTTGACCATTATGTCTTGATGTTTCAGACAAGACAAGCAGAACATTGTTGGCTCTACAGTACCATAACACAAATCCAATGGAAACTTGTGAGCCGTGGTGGAAGTTTTTGAACAGCAATGTCCCTACTACGTCTGTATGTCCCTATGTTAAGGGTACCAACAGGGGGCGCTGTTGCACCACTCACTTCAGACAGGTCTGATTTATTTTTACATTATTATTATTATTTTTGAGTGGTGCAACCATTCCTATAGACAGCTTGTGTGTCCCTGGGTCTGAGCACGGAAATAGCATATTTTCACCACTAAGCGTTTTGGACGCGGGGCGACTCGCCGGAACCGGCCAGGCCCCCTGGGGTGGAACTCCCTCAAGGACCCCTGGGGTGACCCCATGAGAGCCGACAGTCTAAACAGGGTTAAGGACTCAATCTCCATATCTCTCATCCAGTCGGACCATAAAAGTGACCAGATGGGATAAGGATGCACATCAAGTCTCCTCCAGATGACAGAGACATGAATCCAGCTGAATACCACAGGGCATTATATATAAATCATACTGTAATATATGCCATCTCCTCATAGCAAAGAAAGCTGTATTACTGCAAGAGCTAGAATTAGCCATTACCCTCTGAGGACCCATATGGCTCTGAGCAGAATTGCTTAAATTTTTCAATAATTTAATAAAGTAGGGAAATAATTAAATAAAGCAGAGTAAAGAGTAAAAGTTGTTGAACGGCATGAAGAATGATTTGCACAGCGAGATATACGGTATAATCTCTCTATGTCGGGCAGAAACCGCATTTCAACTTTGTGTCTTGTTTTTCATAAACGAATGCCCTACTTGGTTGAAAAATAGCCGATCTACAGGCTCACAACGCAAGAGCTTGTAGATCTAGAATTGATTAAATCAATTAATTACCGCAGCTGCATTATTATTATATGCGGGGGTCCGCTATAACTGCCTCTGTGTCAGTTTCAGTGCAGTAGTTTAGGTAGGAACCAAAATGATCTAAGGCGGAACTATTGTGTTCTGAATCGTTTGTTTCCGCCCGGACATATTTGCGGTGCACAAACACACACACACACACACACACACACGCACACGCACACGCACACACCTTAGAGTATAAATATAATATATTTATAGTGCAAAAATAATTGAATAATGTTGTGTTCTTTCTTTAATGGATTCTCTTCTGCGGGTCCCTGGCACAGAACCTTTTCAGATAGGCATCCACGGGCCAAATAAATACGAATTTGGAGGTCCTTGACAAGGCATAAAAAAAGTTTGAGAAATGGAGTTGGAACAACATATGTTCAGGAGGAGGAGAAACGCACATTGGCCCTGCCCTTCATGCCACTCTCCGCCCTCCACGTCAATCTACCTGTCCCCATTTATACCTGCCCATACCACCAAGAATCCTCCATGTTTCGCCCGCCTCGCTGCGTCGCACACCAGCCACCTTCCTACAGGCTTCTCGCAAGCCACCCCTTCACCTCCATAGCAGCTCCTCTCCCCGCTCCCCACAAAGGAGCTTTTTCGGCACTAGAACTACTACATTCACCTTGCCGAAAGTGGATCTCCTCTCCTTCTCAGGTTCCTGCGGGGGGATATCGTCCATGCGCACCGCAAGACGAACGCCTTATGACGAACGCCACACGACGACTCGACGAGTGCCATTCGACCTCCTCCCCAAAGACTCCAGGGTCATCCTTCCTTCATCCCTCCATTTCTTCACTGTCAATAAATCCCTTAAACCTCCAATGGTGTGTTTATTCCTACTAGTGAACTATACTGCAGTATGTGGGAGATATAGGGGGGTGGGGGTGGCGGGGGGTGTTCACGATATGAAGAAGAGGAGTATAGGAGTGAGATTCATTATACAGCCTCCGGCACAAATGTTGCCTCCTGCCTCTGCAGCAGCAGCACTCAAACTGTCCAAACACAATATGGCAGGATCATGTAGGATCGCAGCCGGCTTTCCTGGGGATCTTCTGCATCACAGAGAGCGGGACAGACTTCTCAGGGTGTTCGCCCAATGATATTAGAACCTGAGCTCATCACATGCTGTTAAGACGCTACTGGTATGATGAGGATGTTGTGAAGGTGAGAGCAGAAGGACATTACACTCTCTGTATTGTCTCTGTCGGTTGGGTGGAAACCTTAATATTGTATGTCCAAAACTCTTTGTTGCAAATGGAATGAAAATGGGGAAAAAAAGAACAATGGATGCAATGTAGTAGACCAAAAAATGGTCAAAGCATAAAATATCTGATAATGCTGTACAAGCTTGCGACGCTATGCGATCTGACAAATTGTGAGCTTGCAGATCAGCTTATTTTCGACTCTACTTGTAGCCTACGTCCCTACGATGAAGTAGGACGTTAAAAAGAAATCACACCCGTGTGAACTGAGTGGTGCAACTACACATTTATTGTTATAGTGTGATGTCGGTGATGTCAGTGACGTCACATACTAACCATAGCAACCATGCTCACCCGTACAGGCACAAACACACACGGGTACTAACAAAGCCAGTTGTTGGAGTGGTTTGCACCACTCAAAAACATGGAGAGTTGAAATATGGCATTGGAGATACACGGTTTGTGCACAGCATAGCAGCGGATGTAGGAGGCATAACAACCCTGTGTTGGTCTCGTGAGGGGCAAACGGGGGGATTAGTGCAAGACGGAGCCCTCCACCAGTTAAGTGCAGCGATGCAGAAAATGATGAACCACTGAAACATTTTGCAGCTTCATCCGACACAAATAGAATGCAGCGCCTTGCATTTACAAATTACTTAATTGTGTTGTTTTCCCTTTTGGGATTGGGATTATACATAAAGCAACACCACTTCAGTGCGTTGGATGTCTTTGTCGGCGTCTGCTTTAACAACTCGGCCACCCAGGAACAGCAGTGCATCACCAAGGTCTGTGTGTATCAGAGGCTGAGCCTAATTCTGTTGGGGATGGTGAGCCGGGAAAAGGCACTCCAGGTATTTCTGGGACACTACTGCCTACATAAATGTTGAACGTACTTATTCATTGCCTTCACATACAGTACGAGTGCTGTAATGTTTAATATTTGATGTTGCACAAATGCAATGAACCAGAATCTTGATGACAGACTGAATTGGAACACTTGTTAAGCATAATCAAGTTGCTAGATTACTGTCACGATGATGACATTTTACTTATTAAAGGACCAAGCAGTCATGAAAGGACTTGGTCCTTTATTGTTTTTGTAGTTTTTTTTCTTCCGCCAAAAATAGCAGTTCTGGCTGAACCGTGCAGTCGGTTTTCGCGAAATTTGGTGATATGGTAGAGGGCCATGCCAAACGGTTAGGATGCGAAGCCCACAACCATTGGCCAAAGGGTGGCGCTATATTGAAAATGCAAACTTTGACCACGCATAGCTCATGAACCGTTTGACCAGCAATGAAACCTCGACACACACGCTCTTACTTTTGACCTCTGACCTCTAGATCACCCGCCATTTTGAATTATATGAAAATCAATTAAAATGCATCTCCTCCCAGGACATTTGATCAAAACGCACGAAAACTTCTACACGTGAACTTTGGACCTATACGGACATGGGAAAGTATAGTACATTTTTGTAAGTGAAAGAATGAAGGTTTTATGAGCCAATGAAAATTGCCGTTTTGTGAAATGTTGTCTTTACTTTGTGCTGTTGTAGTGCCTGTGGCTTTGCTGACCTCTGCTGGTCTAAAGTGCCTCACCTGTCAATCACCTGAGAGTTCTGGCTGCCACACCCTGTGTCAGCTGTTCTTGATTAGTTGCAGGCTATATAAGAGGAGCTGCGACCAACCCAAACTGAACAGTTGTGTTCCATTTTTGTTGCTGTTATTAGTTAAGTTCCAGATGGGCTGGTCGTAAGTATTATTTTGGGTGTCCATCAGTCGCTGTTTTGCAATGCAGGATTTTAAATAAATGTGTAATATCTTTGTAAACTTTTGATCTGACTTTTTATGTTAGCCCTTGGTTGAGCCAAGTTTAAAGGGCCGTAACAATGCTAGGAACTGATTTGTTTAGTGGGAAACATGTATAAAGAACTTGATAAACTTGTATAAAGAACTTTACTCATGAATTGATAGATTATTTGATGTTGTACAACAGTGATTTTGAAACAAAGACTGATTTGGACACCTGGCCTTTCAGTTCAGGTTTTTGTGTCCTGAAAGGATTCCCTTGCATGGATGGTTCTGGTACCCGGATGGTACCCAGACCTGGCGAGCCGACCCGGAACTCTGAACCCCCCTTCACCCACAAATGTGGTAATCTGGTTCTCCAAATTGGAGAAAGAGACTGCTTTCCCTGAACTGAACTGGGACTTTTCAAGTCAACAACTTAAATTGGGCCCATTAGTTTATTTTTCATGAATGTTCAAAGCTGTTTATTTTCTCTGAAGTTTAATAATAATTTTTCAGTTAACCTTTAATCCCTGTTTCAGACTCATTTCATTGGTTTTCACTCATTGAGCTCCTCATCCGAATCTGGTATATTTTCTGGTTTATACGCAGTCAATTCATAAATCTTATACCCACCTTATTAGTTATCCTTGCGCAACTTGCTACAAAAACACTGACTGATTTTGCTTGTTAGCTCGGTAGGTAGAGCTCTTGCCTTTGCAACACAAGGTCATGGGTTCAAATCTGGGCGCCGCCAACTCTATGTATGAGTCTTCAAGAACCCTTACCTGCCCCCACTATAAAAAACTGACCCTGTCACAATTCCATGGACTTTTTCTCAAGTTTAGTCTTCCATGTTTCTTGTGCATATTATTCTTATTGTCTTCCTGCTTGGTCCTGCCTTATCGCTGCTTGCAGTGATTTGTTTCTAGTTTTTATTTTTTTGCTCACATAATTGCTATTGACTATTTAATTTGCGTTTCTGCCGTAGAACATTGGAACATTATGACTAAAAATGACATTTCTGTTCAGTCTTTGAAAACAAAAGGTGCAGATAGGGCAGATATGGCAAATAACTTACACAATTAAATATCTATTACAAAAAAAAACATGACAGTAGAAATAGCCAGGACAGATACAGAGATTTGTGGATTTATAGATATTTTGGGGAACCGCTGATCCAACTGACTTTCCACTCAGAACATCAGTCCCTCAGGTACAGTAGAACATCAGTCCCTCAGGTACAGTAGAACATCAGTCCCTCAGGTACAGTAGAACATCAGTCCCTCAGGTACAGTAGAACATCAGTCCCTCAGGTACAGTAGAACATCAGTCCCTCAGGTACAGTAGAACATCAGTCCCTCAGGTACAGTAGAACATCAGTCCCTCAGGTACAGTAGAACATCAGTCCCTCAGGTACAGTAGAACATCAGTCCCTCAGGTACAGTAGAACATCAGTCCCTCAGGTACAGTAGAACATCAGTCCCTCAGGTACAGTAGAACATCAGTCCCTCAGGTACAGTAGAACATCAGTCCCTCAGGTACAGTAGAACATCAGTCCCTCAGGTACAGTAGAACATCAGTCCCTCAGGTACAGTAGAACATCAGTCCCTCAGGTACAGTAGAACATCAGTCCCTCAGGTACAGTAGAACATCAGTCCCTCAGGTACAGTAGAACATCAGTCCCTCAGGTACAGTAGAACATCAGTCCCTCAGGTACAGTAGAACATCAGTCCCTCAGGTACAGTAGAACATCAGTCCCTCAGGTACAGTAGAACATCAGTCCCTCAGGTACAGTAGAACATCAGTCCCTCAGGTACAGTAGAACACCAGTCCCTCAGGTACAGTAGAACATCAGTCCCTCAGGTACAGTAGAACATCAGTCCCTCAGGTACAGTAGAACATCAGTCCCTCAGGTACAGTAGCAACAACTAACAACTAACGGCCTTACATTAAGGTACTTTACTGTATATAAAGAAACTACTTTTTGCTGTAACTTGTAACGTAACTCTTTAAAATAGGGTGCATTTTGCATCCCAAAACGCAGTTTATAGTTAAGGGACGCAATAAAACAACGACCTCTGCATCCACGGAATGCACTACTGTAATGTGTTTTATTCTACTTTATTTTGCTAGCTTTAGTTATAATAATCATTTCTGTTTTCTACATGAATATAACCACATTATAACCATATAAAATGGAATGGGAGTTAAATGCTGCAATTTGTAAAATGGAAAAATATGACTCCTAATGTCGTTGAAGTGGGACTCATAAAATGTCCCTGGGACTCATCTAAAAGACCATCCCTGCATTCATTACATGGAATATTTTTTTCCTTGAAAACATTGTGATATGTATAATATACATATCACAATGTTTTCAAAAAGATATATTATATCTTTTTGTAAAGTAACTAGTAACTAGTTACTTTCATAATTTAGTAACTAGTAAAGTAATTCATTACTTGTTCAGACCAGTAACTAGAACTAATTACTTTTTAAAAGTAACTTGAACAACAGGTACAGTAGCACTCAGAACATCAGTCAGGTACCTGCCGGCAAGTCTGAAGTCTTATCGATTAGAGGGTTCTGGAGATATGTAGTGGGACACCCAACTCAATTAAATACATGCATTTCTTTTTGGGAATTGTAGACCGCCTGATCCAATATATATCAATATTTCAGTTATCCATTTTCTGTAATCCTCCAACTAACACCTTCGGCATTTAGCATGTTCAAAATAGGATTAAATACAATGGTTTGACTGAACTACTGGTCTTTTATCTTTTATTTGGGAGCTTTGAATATACTATTTGTCAAGCTGAGCACCCACGGCCGAAGACGCCAACAGAGGAAACACATCTGCTTGCTCCATATCTAGATGTTTCATACTGTGTGTCTGTGTGTCTGTGTGTCCGTGCGTGCGTGCGTGCGTGATATTACTAGTATTTAATGAAAATTCGAAAATAACAAATAACAAAAAATGTCTGGGTAGAGTTGATATAAGAAATATATTAAAAAAGTGTTGTGATGTGACACATTGTGAGCTTGAAGATTTCCTATTTTTGCTATTATTTGTTATACCAAGAAGTAAAAGGGCTTATGGTGAAGATTATTATTACCTTTTTTAAATTGCACAAGAATCCTTCATAGGAAATGATGGTTTGCAGTGATGCTCATGTTGTGACGCTGCTCAAGTGCAAGCAGTCATCTCCTCTCTACACATGGTTGGTTGAGAACCAACAGCAGTCATCTCCTCTCTACACATGGTTGGTTGAGAACCAACAGCAGTCATCTCCTCTCTACACATGGTTGGTTGAGAACCAACAACGTCAACATGCAATGTGTCCACTGTTTATTTTTATTTTTTTATTTGTCTGAAAGGAACTGCTCTGCGAAACCCAAAGGGGTTTGCACGTGTATACAGTACAATGAGTTATGTTGGCAGCTTGGCGCATATTGCATTGAAGCAACAGTGCAGAAACATTACTTAAATTATTTACAACTAAAGCATCTGTGTGTCTGTAGTGCGTCTCACTGTGCTCTGCAGGATCACACTAGGTCACATTACAGAAGTTTGCTTCTCTACGTTTACTGCAGATATACCCCACCTGGGGATTATTGCAAGACCTATATTTATGTGTGTTGGCCTAGCCAGGTTCCAATGGTTTATTCATGGCCCAGTGGTGGAAGGTAAGTACATTTACTCTGAAGTAAAGAAGGCTAGACCCCAGGTGGTCCAGGGACCCTCGGGGGTCCTTGAGGGGGTCCCAGGGCTTCCCCAGCTAAATGGTTAAATAATTGATAGTTTTGAATCAAATGGACCCTTCAGGTATTCTTGTGGGTACCTGTAACTATTTGGTGGGAAGCTCAGTTACCACGCAGAATATTGTAGTGAATGCTGGACCCTGAAGCCAACCCTGCAGAAGTCTCTAGACGGGTGATATTGCGTACCGTACTTAACATCAACAAGAGTGCGGATATACCAACAAGAACCTGTATGAGGTTATACCAAGGGAATACCAAGGGAATACCAAGGGAATACCAATATTTTCTCGCTCAATAGCGAGAAAATAGCAGCCAGAAGAATGAGACTAGCAGGGTGCACTGTTAAAGACATCACTGCTAGCCAGCAAATCAGTGCTGCCTGTGGGAACCAGCAGGGAGCCGATCTATGGTCACGGCCAAGGGTGCTGAAGTAAACACATCACTTAGGTGTTAAGTGTGTATGTGGGGGTCCCTTCCCACTCAAACCTGGCTCCCGGTCGCTGCCCGCACAGAATACAAAACTCTGATGCTGGCATTCAAAGCAACCAAAGGTATGGCTCCCCCATATCTTGCAAGTATGATTGAACCCTACAAACCCTCCCGCGCACTCAGATCAGCCAACGCAGGGAAGCTGGAAGTACCCTCACTAAAAATGCCGGGACAACAGAATGTTATGTTTGTTCACTTTGTTGTCCAGCCTATAGTGTAATTAAGGTTATAGTATTCAGTTCTAGGGTTGTCCCGATTGGATCGGGAGATTGGAAATCGGCTCCGATCACATGATTTTCAAAAGATCGGAATCGGGGAGAAAAGTTCGGATTTTGAATTGTCTAATGTAAATCTCAAAGAAAGATGATAAGAAATGAGATTTTGTAAAACACTGTTGTTAGTTGGTTTCCTTCTGGTCCCAGTCAGAGATCATCAAACAAAAACTAGTCACACTCAGAGGCGTGCAAGACACATATGATGACAACAAAGGAAATGCAACCCACGCTATGCATGATGGCATAGGTGTCTGTAGTCCTCTCTCTGAATGAGAGATACTCTTTAAGAGTCTTAACACTTTGATTGCTACAGGATCTCGGCAGGCCTATTTTGATGTTGCTACCGTTTAACATTGCACAAAGGTCTTGATCGTACGGCTATAAAAAGTCCCATTCCACCGTTCGGTTCAGAACTATAGTATAACGGTGAGACGCGTTGTCATCATCAGCTGATTTTGTTTTTCAAGCTAGTATAGGGGAACATGCCTGGGCATGCAGGTTGGGGGCGATGGAGGAAAAAAAAAAGCTTCACCCGGCTGTGATGTCGACGACAAGGAAAAAATGACTTCCACAGATCACAACACCACTGTTTAGGACGCGGAAAAGTTCGTTATACATTACACCCGGGTCGATTACGTCCCCGATGCGTTCATTGCGGTCTTATCACTACAATTATAATGAATAAAAAAGCGTTACAATCACACGTCCGAGCGATCTCCGATTATGACGGCTCTGCATGGCGATACCTGATCCACCAACGGAACACTGTCTGTTGTCGTGGCGGCCCCTCGATACTGTAGTTAGTTCGTAGTATTGTAGGCTCGGGGATCGTTTGGTCGCTACAGTATGAAGAAGGAAACATGCATCTGTCCATGTGTGTTGCAGACGTTATGCAATGCCGAATCCCGATCCGGTGCATATGTGTTTAGGCAGCGTTCCGTTCATCATGTTTTTTTCCGAGAGACAGAGGAGAGCCCCCATCTCGCAAGATCCTCCTCCTGGAAAAACAGGAGGGGAGGGGGGAATCGAGTATTATAGTGTTGGGTGAAAGTAGCCTGGCTAATAAGCCAGACTAATATCACACAACACTGTCGCGGTATATTAGTCTGGGCTGGCTCCACTTGGATTTCATTTCCCGGGGGTCAGAGCTACTGTCAGTCAAAAGTCTCAAGCATTGAACGTCACTGTACCAAAGCCCGCCCATATTGCATACCGTGTCCCGATTGGTCCGACCTGTTCTCGGTTGTAGGAAAGAGGCGTGCTACTGAGCCTCGCCAGACCGTAATCCGCTGGTAGGCAATTTTTTTTGCCAACGGCTGATTCGGTCTGGTTTATTAACCAGGCTAGGGTGAAAGCCAATAGGTGGAGGAAAGCCTGGTGAGGCGAGTTTAGGTGAAATTTGATTTGAGGTTTTTTTTTTTTTTTTCTGATCACGTGAGCGGGACTAAGCAGCAATGACAGGGGGATGGTTCTTCATTGTCCGGGTGGGTAAAAAGATGAATGAAAGTATGCTATAAAAAAGTGATTAGAACGTATGGATACGTGGTTAGCACCGGACGTTTGATTAATTGATAACGTATTGATACGCGATTAGCGTTCGCTGTGTTAACTCATAGGTGTCTGTAGTACTCTCTCTGAATGAGAGAGATACTCTTTAAGAGTCTATAGGTGTCTGTAGTCCTCTCTCTGAATGAGAGAGATACTCTTTAAGAGTCTATAGGTGTCTGTAGTACTCTCTCTGAATGAGAGAGATACTCTTTAAGAGTTTTAACTCATAGGTGTCTGTAGTACTCTCTCTGAATGAGAGAGATACTCTTTAAGAGTCTTAACTCATAGGTGTCTGTAGTCCTCTCTCTGAATGAGAGAGATTCTCTTTAAGAGTCTTAACTCATAGGTGTCTGTAGTACTCTCTCTGAATGAGAGAGATACTCTTTAAGAGTCTTAACTCATAGGTGTCTGTAGTACTCTCTCTGAATGAGAGAGATACTCTTTAAGAGTCTTAACTCATAGGTGTCTGTAGTCCTCTCTCTGAATGAGAGAGATACTCTTTAAGGGTCTTAACTCATAGGTGTCTGTAGTCCTCTCTCTGAATGAGAGAGATACTCTTTAAGAGTCTTAACTCATAGGTGTCTGTAGTACTCTCTTTAAGAGTCTTAACTCATAGGTGTCTGTAGTACTCTCTCTGAATGAGAGAGATACTCTTTAAGAGTCTATAGGTGTCTGTAGTACTCTCTCTGAATGAGAGAGATACTCTTTAAGAGTTTTAACTCATAGGTGTCTGTAGTACTCTCTCTGAATGAGAGAGATACTCTTTAAGAGTTTTAACTTGACTTCAGTTCTATAAGCTGTAGAACTGTATTCACTCTAATTAACCAATACATCATTATTTTGCTATGATTCCATGCTTTCATAGAAAGGAAAGAAAACACAATGACAGTCATTCTAATAAAAGTATAGTCACATTTTGCCTTTCAATAATAAGGCAACACAACAGACTACACTAGAGTGACATACATTAGGATATTTGCTATTGTGATATGGCATAAGATCGGATCGGGACAGATCGGTATGTCTCAAAATCAAATGATCGGAATCGGATCGGGAGCAAAAAAAACGTGATCGGGACATCCCTAATCAGTTCTATAATATATACTCTATTCTAATTAACAGAATATATTTAGCTCAGTTTGTTGTCCAGCCTATCCTAACATAATTAAGTGTTACATTATATAATTGTATATTCTATTCTATATAACAGATTTATTTTGTTTAATTTGTTGTCAAGCCTCTCCTAACATTATTCTTTTTTTTTTATTCAAATTTTCCGTTGCAGAAATCTCAGGGCAGGCATATATAAAGACATCTCAGATTCCAGATCTTATAAGTAAAATAAGCCTAACATTAATAAGGATCTGAAGTGCCGTGTCTCCACACTTCATCAAAGCCCAGGCACTTTAAAGTGTTTTTTTTTGTTTTTAAGAAGTTTTCTCACAACAGCTTGTTCTAGAAAACCAAAATCAAACGAGAGAGAGAGAGAGAAAAAAAAGACAATGAAGGCTGTGGGGCGCAGGATGGGGTCTGACCAATGTAGGCTGTGGGGCGCAGGAGGGGGTCTGACCAATGTAGGCTGTGGGGCGCAGGAGGGGGTCTGACCAATGTAGGCTGTGGGGCGCAGGAGGGGGTCTGACCAATGTAGGCTGTGGGGCGCAGGAGGGGGTCTGACCAATGTAGGCTGTGGGGCGCAGGAGGGGGTCTGACCAACGCCAGGAATCATGCCAATGTTTATGTTATTAAACGGTTTTACTTCAAGGCTCGCATCTGCTGAAGTTAAAACGCCCATCTGTTTGGTCTAGAGAACAATGACTTAATCCTAGGGATTTGGGCTGTGGGTTTACTTACTTGTTGGGGTAGGTGCATGCTGTGACATTATAGAGGCACATGTTTTTCATGCCGAAAATGTATGAACGCTTCCCTTCATCCGAGAAGGGACATTGGCCAACAGAAACTTCAAATGTAAATGCTGGCTTCACATGTTGATGTGCGTCTCCATCCCAGACGATACAGACCAAAAAGCAGGGCTGTGTTTACAAGCTAATTAGTTTTTATTTTTTTCTCATTCAATTTGTGTTGACTTTTCACAAAATATGTAGTAGCCTATGAAGTATCAACCACCCTTCTCCATCCCATCCCATCCCTTCCCAAAACCTTCTCCCTCCACCATCGTATTAATGTGACCATCACAACATTGCATCCATTGCATCATTAAAGGACCACTTCACCACTTTTCAACCTATATTCATATAATAGGTCCTCACTAATAATCATGAAAAAATTGTGCAATTATTTTCTACTCGGTCTGTGTCTCATAGGAGGTCTGTGGGCAGTTCAGAAACCTGTCCTCCAGTGACATCATCGATGGGGAATACAAGCCAATAGAAACTGCAGGCTTTCTAGTCCTGAAAAGTTGCAATGCGAAAATGGAAGTAATCGTTCTCACGATAATGAAAATCTAAACATTTTTGTAAAAAAATAGTTTAAAAAAAAATCTGCCTAATGATGATGTCACTGGTGGACGGGTTTCTGAACTGCCCACAGCCCTCTTATGAGACACAGACTGAGTAGAAATAAATTGTGCCATTTTATCATGATTATTAGTGAGGACCTATTATATGAAGATAGGTTGAAAAGTGGTGAAGTGGTCCTTTAAGTCAGAAGATCTTTCAGATCTGATATTATTTGTCCATAGTAAAATTGTGCCCCGTTGAGCACTCGGGCGCAATCCATCGTCATCACTGACGGACGGATGCCTATGATGATGATGATGAGTATGCTTGATTCTCGCTGAAGATACGTAGTTGCAGGTAAGCAATGTCCAAAAAGCTCAGAAGCCAATGTGTCTTGGATAGGCCTTTGTCAAGTGGGGGTTTCCAGCTTTTGACTATTATATCTTTGGCAGCTGTGAGCCCTGCCAGCCAAATCCCTCAAAGTAGGTTCTGCCAGCAGCAGTTATGGCACTGTGGCACATCATATTCATATGGTGCTACGTGTCGCACCACGAAAATAGCTTATCTACAAGCTCACAACATGGTCGACACAGTGGGGACACAGTGTAAGCTTGTAAATTGGCTATGATGGACTTAAGGTTAAAGCCCCTCGGTTTAATACGACTAGAAATTACTGCATCGTTGTAACCAACCAGTTGCCAAATAAACTGTGCTGACTCATATAGTATTAGACTTGGTCACTTGGATCAAGACTGTAGGCCTATGTATGACTGTCACAATGTATTTTATCTAGACTGACTTTTGCTTTCATATCTAGTCTTGGTCTCTACATGTACAAAAAAAGCAAACATATAAAGTGCTGACCCTGTTAGCCACGGAAGTTAACTCGACATTCATAACCTGTGTACACTGAGTGGCGGGGCACATCAGGTGAAAGCCCTGAAAGAGCAGAGGCACAGACAGTTCAGATAGAATTAATACACATATCTATTGAAAAATACGGACTAATACCCCCAGGGTCCCCCATGCAGGGATCGATCCTAGCACCTATTTTAGTCTCCCTCTACCTGCTTCCCCTATCTGTAACCATAATATTAATTTTCATTTCTACGCCGACTACACACATCTCTATCTTCCCATTGATCCTAACAATAAAGACAACTTAGCCACCCTCCATAAGTGCCTTGTGGACATCAAAAGCTGGATGCTAAAAAACGTCCTCCAGCTCAATGACACAAAGTCTGAGGTGTTAGTGTTTGGCCCCCCTCTCGCCAGAGCCCAAATAGAAAAGGACCTTGGGCCCCTAACCATAATAAATCTCAGGCCCTCCGTTAAGAACTTAGGCGTTACCTTTGAACCCGACCTCAACTTTGAACAGCAAAATCAACAAATCATTCAATCCTCATTTTATCACTTAAGTAAGAAACGTCTCTAAAATCAAATCATTTCTATCCACCCCTGACCTGACAAAAGTCATACATGCATTTATCTTCTCACGCTTAGACTGCTGTAACTCCCTGTATACCTGCCTCACAAAAACATCTATTCATCGTCTTCAATTAGTACATAATGCTGCTGCTCGCCTGTTAACTGGCACCAGGAAATTCGACCACATCACCCCCGTTTCAGCGTCCCTACACTGGCTCCCATTGCAATCTCCTTCAGAATCCAATTTCAAACTCCAATTCTCACAAGGCCAGGTCCGGTCTCGCTCCACCCTACATCGATGATCTAATCTCCCCCTATGTCCCAACTCGCTGCCTGAGGTCTTCAACCAAAGAGCTTCTAGATCCCCATTCCCCAAACTTGTAGGCTAAAGTCGAAAGGAGATATGATATGATATGATATAGTACTTTATTGTCAGTTCACACTGAAATTTGTCTTGCGACACAGCAGCCAAGTATGCAGAACACATATACGTACACACATTTGACATAACACAAAGAACAAGACAATTTACATACATAAAGACATGAAGACAAGAGCAATATCCACCGCTTAAGATTATCCTGTGGCTACTACGACTCCTGATTAAGCCTCAAGGTCGACTGGTGGACAAAGGACCTCTTTAGTCTGACCTTATTGTATGCTGGTATGCTGACCTTAGAGATCAGGCTTTCAGCACCATAGCGTCTACACTTTGGAACACACTGCCCTTAGAGATCAGTCTTTCAGCACCATAGCGTCTACACTTTGGAACACACTGCCCTTAGAGATCAGGCTTTCAGCACCATAGCGTCTACACTTTGGAACACACTGCCCTTAGAGATCAGTCTTTCAGCACCATAGCGTCTACACTTTGGAACACACTGCCCTTAGAGATCAGGCTTTCAGCACCATAGCGTCTACACTTTGGAACACACTGCCCTTAGAGATCAATTGCACTGAATCAGTGTCCTCTTTTAAATCCCTTTTGAAAACACACTTTTATAGATTAGCCTTCACTGCCAATCTATTAACATTTTAGTTTTACTTTTTTGTACTATATTTTGTTGTTTATTTAAATTTTTATTTTATTTTTTTATTTTGCTGTTTGTCCATGTAAAGTACTTTGTAATGCAATTTTGAAAGGTGCTATAGAATTTAGAAATAAAGTTTTATTAAGGTTCCGAATGTCAAGTTAACATCCATGGCTATACAGCGTCAGCACTTTCTATGTACAGAGAAGTATGGGCTTTGCACATGGATGTTCTGTGACTATAGGACGACACAGAGACCAAGACTATCATAGATACAAAAGCAAAAGTCAGACTCGACAAGACCGCCCCATTTAACAGCCTAAAAGGCAACCGCAATAGCCAAGTCAAAAGATCAGATCTAAAAGCTTACCATGCTTCACATTGCAACTTGTAGGTTCATCACGCAAGTCTTTTCTGCGATGGGTTGCCAGGTGGCTTCAACTTTTGCATTGCAACTTTTCAGGAAAAGAAAGCCTGCCGTTTCTATTAGCTTGGATTCACCATCGATGATGTCACTGGTGGACGGGTTTCTGAACTGCCCACAGCCTTCCTATGAGACACAGACTGAGTAGAAAAAAATGGTGGTATTTTATCATGAACATTAGTTAGGACCAATTATAGGAAGAGAAGTTGAAAAGTGGTGAAGTGGTCCTTTAAATGAGAAGAACGTTATCCTACAAAGTTTGAAGTCACAGGACCAAATAATAGGCTAATAAAGTATGGCAGGGTATTATATGAGGCTATCCTCCTGAACAATGCCTCACCTTTGCTAGGATAAAGAAGAAATATATAATGATGCTAGAATCCAGTACATGCAATACCTCTATACATTATACACATCATGGAGCTTTATTAATCACTGGGGGGAAATCTGTCTTTTGGATTAGCATATCCTTTCTTGTTCTAAATGGGGGATTGTGAATGGAGTGGACACATGCAGCTACATTTTATCAAGACAAATCAGTTAGAATTTGCCTCATGTCTATAAGCCCAGTATGTAGCCTTAATAAAAAAGCAAAAGCAATAGATCGATTAACCCTGTGGCGTCTGGCATTTTGCTTAAACATACAACATGACATTTGTCTACACCGGTGGCATTTGAGACTCCAATGTCTCTTTTCGTGTATGTTTTGAAAACAAAGGTGTTTTGTTTGATTGGCACTATTGTAATTAATAATGAGGATTTCTAATAACAGCCACACACGGATTCTGTCACGTTCAGTACGAGCTAGAATGCTGTATCAGACGCTTGTGAAACATTATGCACTTTAGTATCAAATCTGAGTGTGTAAAATATATTGGATGTGGCTTTGAGTTTGAACACTCTCTTTTACTTTTGTGTGACACTTTCATATGACATAAAACATACACAAAGTAAAAAAAATTGAGATACAGACGAGTATTCTGGTTACCCCTTGGATATAATGACAAACCTCACACTAAAGCTACACAACTGTGTCTTACTGTTGAATACCTGACCTTCAAAAGGACAGTTTATGAAGATATGGGCTCCATAGTTTCAGATTTCCAATTCCACTGGCTTTAATGCTTACACTAAGTGTTTTCCTTGATTGATTTGTGAATCCCACTTGTTGTGTCTTGCAATTGCTACTGAACTGTACTTTATTTATTTATACTATTATAATTTGCATATACATAATGTGTATAAATATCCCTGTTTATTGTATGCAACTTGTGCAGACTACTTCTTAAATATCTGCTGCTACAGTATATATATATATATATATATATATATATATATAGTACTGTACAGCAGCACTATTTTGTTGGATGTTTTCAGGACCATTGCAGCTTGTTTGTGAATTATTTTTATACATGGCTATTTCTAAACCACAATGTGACGCGTTGTGGTTGTGCCTGTAGATCCACTATATTAGGGGCACAACACTGGCACGGCGCTAAATATAGATCAGGCCTGTGGTTCAGTTCCTCTGAGGAACATTTGAGAAGAGAATAGATCATATTAGAGAAGAAGTTCTCAAACTGTTGTGGCTTCAGTTCCTCCTCTCCCCGATGTCTGAAAGACAAGAACATAAATACTGTTTCACTCATGGTGCTGTAAATTAAAGCTTGAAGTTACCTTTCAATAAAATAATATTATAAGTTACCTGGTTTGTAATCACATGCCCGCGACCGAGTTCAGCACCACAGGCAGCGGCCATGCCAGTTTGGAATCCAATTCAACTAATGAGCATAAACATGTGAGAAAATTGTGAGAAAAAGTTATCAATCGTTAGAATCATGGGGGCAATTGCCCCGAAAATGTGTTTGGTACCCCTTAAAAAAACTAATTGAGGGGCGGTACGTGCAAAACGTATTTTCTTTCATATATTTACCCCCCCCCCTGCTAGCAGAGGCACAACTCTTAGAATGCACTATTTGAAGGGGACTTGACAGGCCTCTAAGAACTCATCTACTATCCGCAGCATCCATATTGTGGGGAACGCTTTCACTGAAAATAGCCGATCGACAAGCTCACAATGCTTAAAATGCCTATAAAACTGTGGGATAATGTAAAAAATCATATAAATTGTGCACTTGGTAACTAGTTTTAGATTTTTGGCATTAGCTGGGAGGGAATTCGGCCAAAATCATCAAGATTGTGCACTTGGTGACACGTGTTTTATTGGCAGGGTGTTAGGTATGGGCATAAGGTTTCAAAAAACATCGCAAACAAGATGGGCTCGCCCCCTAGTGGTCTGTTTGCAATGAATCCAATATTAGATAAATCAGGTGGAAATTTTCAATGGATTAGGTAATGGATTCATTGCAAACTGACCACTATAGGGGCGAGCATTGCAATGTTTTTTGAAAACCTTATGCCCATACCTAACACCATGCCAACATTATAAAACTAGTTACCAAGTGCATACTACTGTACTTGATATGATTTTTGACATATTAAATCCCATCTTAAAGGCATTTTAAGCTCCCTTCAGCCATTGTGGATACCATCTTGAAAAGGATGCATTTCCAGAAGTAACTTTTTCCTAAATGTTTTGTATGTTATATATATATAGCACACCCAATAGTAACATACATAATCCTTTGGAAAATCTCTTCTATCACTTATTTGGGATTTGAACCATAACTGTTATACCTATCTACAATTTGAGTCACTGCCCAACTCATTTGCGGTGTATTCACCTTTTTCTTACAGCCCATAGTGCAATGCGTTTGTGTGTGCATATGTTCCTCTTTCTCTTGCTGTGTTGCCAGTTTTGCAAGAGAAACAAGTGGCCCGGTCTATGAAAACAAGCACAAATGAAAATAGCTGATCTACAAGCTCACAGCGACACATTGTGAGGTTGTTCATCCGTTATTTAAAAACACATTGAGAATAAATCGAAATATTTTGAATATTTTTAAAACATTTTAATTAAAAAAGGTACAAAATATGTTCAGATGGATGTCTGTGGACAATTACATATTAAGCGGGGGTTCCTTGATGTGAAGAAATGTGGAAGCAAGCCCAAATAAGCAACTACTATACACTTTAGAATCAAGCCCCAAAAAACATCAACCAGCAACTACCAATAATTTATTTGCAAAGTGACTTTACAGAAAAAACAAGTCAAAGGTTGCTTATCATAACAACACAACACGGCCTGAAGGAAGCAAAGCACACACACAAGGATCCCCAGTACCTTGGCGGGGAAAAACGTGGATCTAAAACGTGTCAATTTCACAAGGTCATCCCCAGCTAACAGTGGAGAATTATGGTCTGTGTCCCCCCCCCCCCCCCTGCATCCGTCAATGTTAATTGTTTTAGCATTAAACATATATTATTTTTGTTCCATTATTCTTCCACCATACCCCCATTTGAGAAAGCCATCATAATAGAGTGATACAATGCTTCAAAAAGACATGACTGCAGAAGGCAGTCTTGTTTTCCTTCTCGACAGCACCTCGTTGCTGCCTCCTCTTCCTTCCTCCAATATACCTGAGCTTGGCCTGCACGGATGGCACGCAGCAAGCACTAAAGAACTGCTTTGAATAATATAAAAGGAAGAAGTTCAGTATATGAAAAGGAATCATATATGCCCCCTGCAGCTGTCCTATAATGTGATGAAGGTATAGCGTGCTGGAGATACAGTGCAGGAGGTATCAATGGTTGGATGAAGGTATAGCGTGCTGGAGATACAGTGCAGGAGGTATCAATGGTTGGATGAAGGTATAGCGTGCTGGAGATACAGTGCAGGAGGTATCAATGGATGAAGGTATAGCGTGCTGGAGATACAGTGCAGGAGGTATCAATGGATGAAGGTATAGCGTGCTGGAGATACAGTGCAGGAGGTATCAATGGATGAAGGTATAGCGTGCTGGAGATACAGTGCAGGAGGTATCAATGGTTGGATGAAGGTATAGCGTGCTGGAGATACAGTGCAGGAGGTATCAATGGATGAAGGTATAGCGTGCTGGAGATACAGTGCAGGAGGTATCAATGGATGAAGGTATAGCGTGCTGGAGATACAGTGCAGGAGGTATCAATGGATGAAGGTATAGCGTGCTGGAGATACAGTGCAGGAGGTATCAATGGATGAAGGTATAGCGTGCTGGAGATACAGTGCAGCAGGTATCAATGGATGAAGGTATAGCGTGCTGGAGATACAGTGCAGGAGGTATCAATGGATGAAGGTATAGCGTGCTGGAGATACAGTGCAGGAGGTATCAATGGATGAAGGTATAGCGTGCTGGAGATACAGTGCAGCAGGTATCGATGCCGCTGAGAATTCCCCCGCAACACAGAGGTCAGCCCAAAGACGGGGGACGGGAGAATTGCGAGGTGTTCCTACCTTCACCTCCTGATAGTCTGAAAGATGGACAGTGTTGTGTTGGAGCATCATTTCATTAATTTCTGTTCACAGCACACTGTAGGCTGCATGATTTATACTGCATTGCGTATAAATCATGTGTCGCATAGTGACAATTAATAGTAGATCTATACAAGCTGATGTTGCAGCGCAACGCCTTGTGAGCTTGTAGTTCTCCTATTGTCAGATCTGCTCTTATTTTCAGAGTCAAATTAAGTCAAAAAACAGAAGTGATGAAAACAAATAATAATAGAAAAATAATATGGCCAAAAATTAAACTTTTAAATCGCAACTGATTAATGTTATTTGCGGGGAGCTCTCTCCTAATTGGATACAATTGGTATTCCAACCTGAAAATGTGTTTCCTGAGCTGTATTTTATTTTTTCTCACACTAAAATCCCCAAGATTGATTTGCATTTTTAACATTTATACACATGGATGGATAATTAAGACTCAAGAGTCTGGTTGAACCAACGTATGGCTGCTGAAATAAAACCATTCATGGGTTACAGTGAAATTGGTAAAACCTACCGAAGCACAAGTCAATGCATTTAAGCACAAGTCAATGCATTTAAGCACAAGTCAATGCATTTAAGCACAAGTCAATGCATTTAAGCACAAACCAAGAGCTGGAGCTCCGATCACACAACTTTGTGATTGTTGCTCAAACCACATTTTGTATTGTTAGTTTGGGCTGTTTCTTTAGTTTTTTCGGTTGCTGTTGGTAGTCATGACTGCAGTTCCCACCTGATGTGTGGGAGTTCTGATTGCTCCAGACCATATGACTGAATAACTGCTAGCTCTTAAGACACTTCAATCTAAGATACAGGTGATCGGATGTGTTGAATGAAGCAATATTACACAAGAGCGTGTGCTTTACTGCCAACTGTATTAATGCATGCCTGCGTTGCTGCAGGTGTAAATGGTGCATAATAAGTGCATTAATGATGGTAAAGCACGACCCTCGAGTGTTATATTGCAATTATACAACAGTTACCCTTAAAAAAACTGAACTCAATTTCATTATAATCAAGATATTCGCTAAAAAAAGAATCATGCAGCCACTCGACCAAAAGTGTTCCAAGAATGTTGCTATAGCAGCAACCCAGTTGGCTTCTCTCTGGGAGAACAGTGCAGCAGATTTTTAAGTGGTGCAACCACTTCATTAAGTATAGCATTGTGTGTGCCTGGCTGGATGGCTGCCTGGCTGGGTCTGAGCACGAAAATAGCATTTGGTTGGTTCTCAAAACCAAGTGTCACTGTTGTGCAACCTAACACACACATACATATTAACTGTATGATGATTTATTGTGTATCAGTACAGTACAGTACAGTACAATATATTATATAGTATAGTATGTATAGTTTACATAGATACTCCACTGTTACGTTCTTAGTTTACGCATGATTCATGATAACTACTTTTTATATATGTGATGTATGCCATGCTTTTTGTTATTGCTTAATGTAAATCGCTCTGGATTAAGAGCGTCTGCTAAATGCCTAAATTGTAAATTGTAAATAGTACATTACAGTACAGTACAGTACAGTACAGTAGAGGGACCCCCTGTTGACCCCCACACGGTAACTGTCGTTTCTTAACCGTTTCGGACGCGGGGCGGCTCACCGGAACGGGGCAGGCACCCTGGGCGCGTTCCTGCGGGTCTGGAAGTTCCGGGGACCCCCGGGGGACCCCCACACAGAGTTGCACCACTTACTTCAAACGGGTGTGATTTTATGTTTTGGTTAGGTGTTCCATCATGCTCGTTTGAAGCACTCGTTTGATGGCTACTTCAACCAATCAGATTGCTTCCTCGAAATGACCTTTTGTATAATCCTCCATAGAGAACAATATGCTCTCCCACAAATAAAACGGCACATAACAAACATCCAACCTGGACCTTTCTCATTGGGCTCGACCTTCTTCCAGGAACAGTTCTCTGGGTTGAATGTATTGGTTCTTGTTGTTGCCACCTAATACCACTGGCGTTTCCAGGAATTACATTTTGGGCAGGCAAGATGTGTTATTGTCGTCTCCCCGCGCACAATCGTAGCACTAAAGGTTTTCAAAGAGATATACCTGCCAGACGAGTAGGATACAATGGCTGAAAGGCATGCATTTACATTCCAATGGGTGATTGAGGGTCGCGCTCTATAGCAAGGCCAATCAGCTGTCCACTAATAGTTCTAAGGTCTTGTTTTTGCCCTCTCTTTTTTTCCTCAGTGTATGAATTTTGGCCAGGCAGAACATGGATTTGGACAGGCGGGCGCCTGCCCTCGCCTTATTATAGATACGCCTCTGCCTAATACACTGTAGTTACAGCTCTACTGTGTAGGTAAAGGCTGAATGACCTACAGTAAGACTCCTTCTGGAAAGAGTTGTGTGGGTGTCCTCAACCAGTTGGTCTCTGTGTCAAACACTCTTGATCCCCTCGCAATATCCTCTCGACCCACACGTTTGGAATTGCTCTTATATATCTACAGATATGAATATATTTAAACGGAGAGAAACGTTTTAATAAGCCTCTTATAAATAGGGAAATTTTATTCACAAAGGCCATGTGCTGCAATTATATGAATGAGTCATCATCACATAATTCACTTAATTATGTAACATCAAATAAAATATTATGACTTGCCAGTCCATGACTTGGCCCAGGTTAATTTCTTTCCATCAATAATGAATATCTCATTATATAAATGATGTGCCTGAAGTTAGATATGAAGTAGCTTACTGTTCAATCAGTCTCAGCAACGTGTACTTTCTCCAACCAGCTCTTCTGCACAGCCTAATATGCAGTTTTCACTAGAACATTTCTAAGCACAAAAGCATCCCAAAGGAATTCCTCAGTAATATAATAATCCACATATAAATGGATGATATCACTGAGACATAGATGTCTCAGTCAATACTGGACGATGACCTTCCAAAAGGAATTTACAGTCAATACAGAATTACCTATGCTCATTCCAACTCAAGTATACAGTCTTTGAATGCAGTGCATTGGGCTCTAGTTCACGATAACGGCAATTGGCTCTTAGAAGATAATAAGATAAGATCAGCTGCTCAGTCAGGCCCTCGGCCTGGCAGAAATCAAAGCCTAACTAAGGAGCTGACAGCCCCACTGTCTCCGTGCTCCGTGAAGGGCCCTCTTCCCTATAAGGAAGACAAGCATAAGAGCCATCCAGGACCTCAGCCTGGTAGCTATTAACCCCTAACTAAGGAGCTGACAGCGCCACTGTCTTCTGTGCTCAGAGAAGGGCTTGATTGCGACCCATCTCATGAGCCCAAGGGTAATGCTTGTGTAACAGTTAGAAGCACCAGGAACTGGTGCTCAACGTACAGCAACCCAGAGGAGGACCGCGTGGCCCAGGTCCGTGGTTGCCACGTCAAGGTCCTAGTAGGTGGCAAAGGTCGACGGGGGGCGACCAACTTGCCGCTGCACACACATCCTGGATGGGAACGCCCTTCACAAGGGCCCAGGATGCGGACATGGCTCTGGTGGAGTGAGCCCGTAGCCCCTCAGGAAGCTCAACTCCACCCTTGGCAAAAGCCAGCTGTATGGCTTCCACAATCCATTGTGAAAGCCTCACCTTCATCACCTTCGTGATGAGGGAAACCCACACAGAGCTGCCCCCCTCCCTGTTTAAAGGGAGCAGTCCTGGCTTTGTACAGTCTCAGCGCCCTGACCGGGCAGAGACGGTTCAACCGCCTGTCTTCCGCAGAGGAAAATGGCGGCAGATTGAACGCTGTCAGTTCCACCGGGTCACAGCCAGCGAGAAGGGAAGTTCTTAGGCAAGAACGACAGGTTCGGCCTAATGGTGACCTTAGTATTGTTACCACTAAACTTCATGCAGCTCTCGTTGACCGAAAGCGCATGGATGTCACTTGCACGTTTTGCTGTTGTCAGCGTGACCAACAGGGTGGTCTTCAGTGACAGGAACCTCAAGTACAGTGGCTTGAAGGGTTCCTGAACAAGTGTGTCCAGTATCACTGCCAGATCCCATGACAGGACCAGGGACCTGGTGACTGCTCTGAGGTGTAAAACACCCTTCATGAACTGGCGGATCAAGGGGTGTTCACTTACTAGTCCTTGTTCACGCCTACATGGTAGGCAGAAATTTCCGCCAGGTTAACCTTTACCGACCAACTGCAAGTGGATCAGAATCACGGGAGAATCCCTCCAGGCCTGGCCAAACACTAGCATTTAAACAACAGCAATGCAGAGTTATATCGGCGTCTGGTGGAAGAGCCCCTGGCACTTCTGATGTTCTGGGGTAGGCCAGCTACTTCGAACGGGGCCCCCTCACGGGCCAGACCCAAAAGTCTAGGTCCTGGGGGGTGGGTGGAAGATCTCGCCGCCGGCCTGCGTTAGCAGGTCCTTCCGCAGGGGGAGCTGCCACGGACGGTAGTAGGGAGAAATGTCTTGTCTCCAGGACCCCCAGACCCGTCCGTTCTGAGGGAAAACGATTTTCGACAGCCGGGGTGAATTCTTTGGCAAGAGATGTGTACGTCTGTCAGCAGCGAAGTAGAGGAATGACGCGGCGGAACCAGCCCACTGGTTTTATACCTGAGGGGCTGGGTCAGTGACCTCGCCGCAAGCGACAGCTCCACAATCCAATAATATTTGCTCGTGCGTCATCTAGTGGCTGGACCCCAAATGACTCTCTTTGAGAGGTACTTAAAATATCCCTAGATAATTATTTATATGCATTTGATGTACCTCATGTTTACCTTGCTCACTGTAAACCTCTCTGGATTAGTGTCTGCTGAATGCCTAATTTTTATACATAATGGAACTGTATTCCTTGGATCACAACACAGCTCCCCGTATAGGCCACAGCCTTTTCTGCCTGACAAGATCAGAGTACATGTTTTTGCACCCACCAATCCACCCACAGGCAGGCAGGATTTCCATATCATAAGATGTGTTCTTGTTAGAGTTGTTTTCTTTAGTTTTTCTTAGCTTTTTATGTACAGTTGGAGGCCATCGATATTGTCCTTTTCTTTTTGCTGAGTTTTGCGTGATCTGTGCAAAAGGACAGTTAACCCATTTTGGGGCGGGAACCCCTTTTGGTGTTTTAAACATTGTTATAATTTAGCTATTGAAAAATAGCAAATCTACAAGCTCATAGCGCGCCACCGAGTGGCGCGCTACGAGCTTTTAGGTCTGCTATTTTTGAAAAATTGTGAAAATATTTATTTCAGATTTAGAAGGATTTTTTTTACAATTTTGAGGTCAGGCCTAAATGGGTCAAATGATAAGGGACAATATCGGTGGCACCCAACTGTAGCTTCACGCTGCAACGTTGCCACTTGGGTTATTCATGCTACAGAGCAGTGTTAATTGCCATGGCAACAAGGGCCACATGAAAATAAAATAATGACTGTCTGTGAAACTGTTTTCTTTTACAAACAATGATACGAAATAATACAACCACCATTCAACTAAGTTTATTCAACCTGCAGTAAAAAAAAAAAAGAAATCAATCCAGAATATTATAGTGCACTGGCCGGTTCGCCGGGTTCCCATTCTAACTTTATTCTGTACGGCACAGTGCAGTCTGGAGCCTATTATCGCTTCAGACATTATGTGTTGGCTTGCACACAATGCACATTAATGAAGTCAGTGGAGCAGTGACGTACGTATCTGGTACCGTACCTGTCCTGTACCTTAGTTTAAATTAATCATCCTTACGGCCGGGCTCCACCGGGCGCGTCAGCGTCGCGTCAGCGTCGCGTCTCCGTCAACGTCAGGGAATGTTCCCTTTTTAATCAATGAAGGGTGGCTACACTGCCCGCGTTGCGTTGCGTTGACGGAGACGCGACGCGTGCATTAAAATTGAACCGGTGCGTTTTTTGACACACGCGACGGAGACGCAACTCGTCCGGTGGAGCCCTGGCGTAAGAAAGGTTTTATTGTACACACAGTGCTGCTATCTGTTTTGTGAAACAATGGTAAAATAACAATTAACCCATTAAAAAAATCCTTTTTAGTTGTTAACACAGCCGACGCGAATCGCGTATCAATACGTTATCAATTAATCAAACGTCGGGTGCGAATCACGTATCAATACGTTTCAATCACTTTTTTATAGCATACTTTCATTCATCTTTTTACCCACCCGGACAATGGAGAACCATCACCCTATCATTGCTGCTTAGTCCCGCTCACGTGATCAGAAAAAAAAACAAAAAAAACCCTCCCCTCCTGAAAACAGGAGGTCGGGCCGCTTTACGTGTAGAAGCCATTGTAAAATGGACGCGCCCATGCCGATCTAGTCGGTGTGTGAAAAGAATCAAATTTCACCTAACCTCGCCTCACCAGGCTTTCCTCCACCTATTGGCTTTTACCCAACACTATAGTACTCGATTCCCCCCTCCCCTCCTGTTTCTCCAGAAGGAGGATCTTGCGAGATGGCTCTCGGAAAAAAACATAATCAACGGAACGCTGCCTAAACACATATGCACCGGATCCGATCGGCATTGCATTGCATATTGCATAACGTCTGCAACACACATGGACAGATGCATGTTTCCTTCTTCATACTGTAGCGACCAAACGATCCCCGAGCCTACAATACTACGAACTAACAAACGAACTACAGTATCGAGGGGCCGCCACGACAACAGACAGTCTACCGTTGGTGGATCACGTATCGCCATGCAGAGCCGTCATAATCGGAGATCGCTCGGACGTGTGATTGTAACGCTTTTTTATTAATTATAATTGTAGTGATAAGACCGCAATGAACGCATCGGGGACGTAATCGACCCGGGTGTAATGTATAACGAACTTTTCCGCGTCCTAAACCGTGGTGTTGTGATCCGAAGCTTTTTTTTCTCCATCGCCCCCAACGTGCATGCCCAGGCATGTTTCCCTATACTAGCTTGAAAAACAAAATCAGCTGATGACAACGCGTCTCACCGTTATACTATAGTTCTGAACCGAACGGTGGAATGGGACTTTTTATAGCCGTACGGATCAAGACTTTTGCTGCCCAATGTGCCCATGAACCCCCCCCCCCCCCAATGTTTTGCGATCAAGACAATGAGGCAATCATCATCATCATCTAAAAGCAGAGTTATGAAGGTTTATAGTCAGACATTGACAGGCAGATATAACAATAAACACAATAAATATGCTATACATCCTATACACCGAATGAAAGCCCTGAATGTGTACTTTTACGAGGAAAAGAGTAAACATTGATCCCATGTACAGTTTGTCATAAATTGGTTACATTGCACATTGCGCCCACCAGATATAACTGCAGAGAAGACATGGACCCGAACTCAATATTCACAAAATAAGGCCTATAGCGACATATAAATACTATATACCGTATGAAACAGAAGACTCTCTGCTTTCATAAGAAAAAAACTTCTACTGTAGTAATAATAAAAATCACACCCATGTGAAGTGAGTGGTGCAACTCTGTCCCATATTCTGTTCTCTGCTTATTCACTACAGCTCGCTATATACGGACTGAGACAGAAAGTCATGTAAACCTTTTATTTACAGTTTGGTCTGTAAACTTCTACTGTAATAATAAAAATCACACCCCTGTGAAGTGAGCGGTGCAACTGTTCTCTACCATTGCACCGCGCAACTGTAGAGAACAGTTGCACCGCTCACTTCACAGGGGTGTGATTTTTATTATTACAGTAGAAGTTTACAGACCAAACTGTAAATAAAAGGTTTACATGACTTTCTGTCTCAGTCCGTATATAGCGAGCTGTAGTGAATAAGTACAGAACAGTTGCAACGCTCACTTCACAGGGGTGTGATTTTTATTATTACAGTAGAAGTTTACAGACCAAACTGTAAATAAAAGGTTTACATGACTTTCTGCCTCAGTCCGTATATAGCGAGCTGTATTGAATAAGCAGAGAACAGAATATGGGACAGAGTTGCACCACTCACTTCACATGGGTGTGATTTTTATTATTACTACAGTAGAAGTTTTTGAGTGGTGTAAACCACTCCTACAACTGGCTTTTGTGTGCAGAAAAAAATGAGCATGGTTGCTATGTTCAAAATAATTTCTGACGTAATTAAATCACACCCGGGTGAACTGGATGACCGTAGCAACCATGGTCATTTTCTCTGCACAAAAAAAGCCAGTTGTGAAATCACATCCGGGTGTGATTTCATTACGTCAGATCAGAGCTGATCAGGCTATATAATACCTTACCTTATATAATACCTAATGATTCATCACATACCTAATACCAGACCACAGCTGATCATGCTATATAAAACCTTACACCACTCAGTTCACACAGGTGTGATTTTTTTTCTTCTTATGAAAGCAGAGAGTCTTCTGTTTCATACGGTATATAGTATTTATATGTCGCTATAGGCCTTATTTTGTGAATATTGAGGAGTTCACGTCCATGTCTTCTCTGAAGTTATCTGGTGGGCACAAGCTGCATTCAATAACCAATTACTGTCTAACTGTACATGGGATCAATGTTTACTCTTTTCCTCGTAAAAGTACACATTCAGGGCTTTCATTCGGTGTATAGGATGTATAGGATATTTATTGGGTTAAATTTTATATCTGCCTGTCAATGTCTCTGACTTTAAACCATCCATAACTCTGCTCGCTGTTCAAGATAACCACTTCCAGGCAAATGCAGGTGTTGCAAAAAGGTCAATATCTCCAGAATGGAACATGGTAAAATCAAAATGTATTTTTTTAATTGAAGTGGACAAGTTCAGCTTTCTTTTGATGTATGCGTGTGATTCTCGCTATAAGAGAACATTTTGCTGTGGGCCCCCGAACAAGGCCTTTGTGCAATGTTAAACGGTAGCAACATCCAAATAGGCCTGTTGAGATCTTGTAGCAATCAAAGTGTTAACATAACGACGTGAAGATGAGCTGTTACAGATAAAAGTGTGAGTTCTATATACTGTACTTCTGCATCGCTGCCGACCACGATCTCCTGACTAACATCAGGGTGCCGTGTTCTCTTCTTATACTGTATATGTCGAGTAGAAACCCCATATTTCAAATTCAAAATCATCAAAAGTAGCAGATTGACCAGCTTGTGGATCTGCTACTCCTGATACTTGTGTCTGTGTGTGATGCTATACTGTAGAATATCAACTTAAGAAGGGTGTTCATTTATATATACAGTATGTACAAGGTTAATGTTATTAAGAGTATAATAATAATAATAATAATAATAATAACTAGAACTTCACTCTGTCGAGTGCCTACTTGCTTGTTGCACACAAGTAGGCCATAGTGCGCAAGCAGAGCACGCAAGTACTGTCGACCGCTACAAACTGTCAAATCTCAGCTTCTCTGTGAAAGAACATTTGAAATATTGAATTATTAGGTTTGGCTATTTGCTACGTACCTAGTTTTTGCATGTAAAAAAGTAGTATTATGAAGTATGGTAGAAGTTTCTATCTATAAAATAAATACAGTTCTATCGATTTAGAACTGTCCTGGATCCCTTTTTAGTTTCTCAAAGAAAAATAAATCGATATCCGATGAAAAAAAAGGTATATAAACTGAAATAAAATATGTATTTTAATTTGTCAATTGCTTTAAATTTACTTAATCTTGGACTATAGTGATATCATGGTCAGAGTAATAGGTGTCTCTAACTTAAATTTCTGAAATAATACTTTCACATTTGTTCACAAATATACATGATCTAAAATACTTCCGTAATCTGTAGTTGGATTTGTGATGAATTGTTTAAAGCCTAATCTGCCTAACCCATAACAACAATGAATTACGTAATGTTGTAATTAATACGCATGAGTGACGGCTTTCCATGGTGACGTATATGTCGATCAGTGTCGGGTGGATTAAAGGAAATGCCTCTATGTATATGTATATGTAATTTGTAAATTGATTAGCCGTATACTGTGGTTACTTTGCGCCCCGTTTGATGCGTATGTATCGTCCCAGCATATGACGTCAGGGTATAACTGGTATAACTAGCTCTCAATGATGACATAATAAAGATGTGGATTAAAGGACCCAATGCCAGAGTGTAATTGGTTTTCGATGGTGACGTAATGACGATATGTTTTAGTGTCGGGAGGATTAAAGGTAATGCCCCTATGTATACATGTATGTAATCTGGCACCACTGCCGTATCAGGCACAATTAGTCATTACATCATATGCTGGGACGGCGCATACGCATCGAACATAGTCATGGACGAAACTAGTACTTGCGCGCTCTGCTTGTGCAAGTAATAATAATACTAAAGTAGTAAGTCATACGCTGCCCTCCACTAACTATACTGCTATACACAGAGGATACGACTAGTACGCTGATAGCGGGTATCTTACAATTCAATAAATATTGGTTCCAGCCACAAGCAGCTCGTGATAATAATGTATTGACCCTCGTGACAAAAAGTTTATCCAGAATAAAGTTGCATGGGCAATTACTGTCAGGAATCCTTCCTAGACCTGGCCCTTGTCAGGAATCCTTGCATTCCTGCTAGTCATTAGCCAATATTGCCTGTTGCTACTCACCTCCTGCCTGTTGCTCTAATTAGCTTGAGGTTATATATATTTGGGTTGAGTTTCAAGTTACCATTTGTCAGTTTGATAATGCCTGTCTTCTGTGCAGGCTAAACCACTCTACTTGCCTGCTTGCTCCTGCCTGCCTTGTTTGCTGTTTCATGACATACTTGACTTTTGTTATGCTTTTGCAATTTAAGCAAAGACTTAAGTAAAGTTATCTTCATTCTGCCTCTTGCCTGCTGTTTTCTTCAGGAAATTCTGTCGGTTACTATAGTCTGGTTGCCTACTACAACCACACTAATTAGTGTGATTCCCCTAAGGCCTCGCTCACACATCCGAAACAGAGACAGAACGCGGGTTCTCTCTCTGTTCAGGGGGGGGCGGGGGGCAGAACAGCTCGCAATTCATTTTCAATGGGAGTCACGTGGTTTTGACAAAACAGCCTTGCCTGGTGGCTCTGTTCTGCCCTCCTCCCCCCATCGAGCAGAGCTGTTCTGTCAAAACCATGTGACATTGAAAATTAATTGCGAGCTGTTCTGCACCCCCCCCCCCCCCCCCCCCCCCACCTCTGATCCCAAAACAGAGACTTTTGAATGTGTGAGCGAGGACTTAAGGGCAATTAGTAATTGCCCGACTTTATGTATGTATTTATTCCGTATGAACCTTTTAGGGTCCCTGTGATGTGGTCCAATACATACATTCATCATCATCATACTGTATACTTATGCAAGACTTAAAGCTTGAAACTGTCAGTGCAACGACACTTGCAATTTCCTAGAATTGCACCTTTATAGTTAAGTAGCTGTTGTCGGCATTAGCCCGAGAAAGAGTGCGTCAGTCCCCTTTAAAATGTGTTAGGCCCCAGGGAGATGGATTGCTTAGGCGGAGCAAAACACTTACCATCAGCTCCCATTGCTGACTGCACATCTTAGTTACCCAAGCCATGTACTCATATCCTGAGTTGCAGGTGCCCGGCCGGGATCGAACCCAGAACCTCGTGTTCCAAATGTTACCAACTGAGCATGAGCATTATGATAAAAACCCAATTCTCTATACACGCTCTTTGCAGTTGCATTATTACTACACAAATAACAGGTCAAGTATTACCGACTCAAGCATTAAGACAGACAAAAGCTTAGGGTAATCCTAAAAAAGAAGGTAAACTGCTATATTGCTGAAAAGAAGAAATGTTGGGTTCCCCACATTTCACAGCTCCTCAGGACCTCATTGACGAAAGTAAACAAACGTCTGTCGGGTGTAGTTTACGTGTTGTCATCAAGAGAAAGTCCTTGACCCGTCCTTGACCCCAGTGTATGGTATATTAGTGGGAGTTTGGGTATACACTGTTGCCCAACCACACCCCCTTTATCCAGTCATTCTAAACTTATTTTGTTTTCATTTCAGAGACACCCAAATTGGATATGCATTAGGCCACAGACCCCATTTGAATTTCCATCTCTGGGAGACCCCTGTACACTGCAACACCCTCAGTGTTCATTTAACTGAGAGTGAATGTTATACACTCTCAGACCAAAAAAAGCTCAATTTGGACCCCTGGTTCCCAGACGCAACGTTGAGAAACAGTACCGTCACCCATGCCCTCCTCTTCCCAAGATGCAGGGTGTGTTATCCATGCCCTCCTCTTCCCAAGATGCAGGGTGTGTTATCCATGCCCTCCTCTTCCCAAGATGCAGGGTGTGTTATCCATGCCCTCCTCTTCCCAAGATGCAGGGTGTGTTATCCATGCCCTCCTCTTCCCAAGATGGAGGGTGTGTTATCCATGCCCTCCTCTGCCCAAGATGCAGGGTGTGTTATCCATGCCCTCCTCTTCCCAAGATGCAGGGTGTGTTATCCATGCCCTCCTCTGTCCAAGATGGAGGGTGTGTTATCCATGCCCTCCTCTTCCCAAGATGCAGGGTGTGTTATCCATGCCCTCCTCTGTCCAAGATGGAGGGTGTGTTATCCATGCCCTCCTCTGTCCAAGATGCAGGGTGTGTTATCCATGCCCGACAGCCCTTATCGACGAGGGGGTTTACGACCTCGATGTTGGATCAGGACATCCTAATGGTGCTATTAAGGGTTCGTTTGTTCAACGATTAATAGTCCTACGCGATCTGAGTTCAGACCGGAGTAATCCAGGTCAGTTTCTATCTGCTTTCCCCGCCGTCCTGACCTACAACTAACATATAACACCAACTATATAACACCAACTATGAACTAGGAAAGGAGTGGCTTAGGACTTTAGGCGGGATCGTGATTAGGAATACTAGTCACTCTGCTATCAATGCCCTCCTCTGCCGTGTCCCAAGATGCAGGGTGCCTTTGACCCTTCACACCCATCATCATCATCATCATCATCATCGTCATCCCCCTCGCTTTCAGAAGATGGCTGCCTAAACTGTCTGGGCTTCACGTAGACACAGCAACATTTCGAAGACCTCCTCCCCAGGTGTTCATTGTCGATGGTGTCGCTGGAAAACTGTACCTTCTTCTCGGTTTTTGACTTTCTCAGGGTGAGTGTGAGGATGGGGTGGGGCAGTGGGCAGGGTGGGGCAGTGGGCAGGGTGAGTGTGAGGATGGGGTGGGGCTCTTTGGCTTCTACCGTCTCTGTTATCGTCCCACCGGACGTCCCGGGAACCTTGGCCATCCCCGACGGCTAGGCGGCTGCAGGGTTGCTCCTTGGCTTGGCGGGATGGCGGGCCGTGTTTCAGGATGGTGGGCTGTGTTTCGTAAATTCACAAATCTGTTTCAAACACAATATGCTGCTCTGTCATGAAAAGTGGTATTTAATGTAAGAAAACCAGGAAACTATATGGAGATTAATCACAGAGGATAAACTCCATGTAGCCTATATATAAAAGTAGTGTAAACAGTACCACTTTTCCTAAAAGACCTAGGTCTACATATAAATGGCGTTAATCCCATGAGGATCTTGGACTTTATGACCAGCCTGTGACGTATCTTTGACATAATTATGACTCCAAATTTGGGCATATGGTTTCTGCCCCATCAGAGCCGCAATGACTTAACAAGGGTGCCACTGAGCTCACTGTGATTTTAAGTTTTATGTTGTTCTTCTTGGTGTCACGTTTCAAATGGGGCCTTGGGTTCATGTACAGAGCATTTTAATGGTGTTTGTTGTGCATCAAAGGTGTATTTTGTGCTTTTAAGTGTTATCATGGATGTTAATCAGATAATACAGAAGAGAAACCATGAGAGAACACAGACAGCCTGGTAGCTCACTGTGTTAACACTCCCAACGCGGATCGCGTATCAATACGTTATCAATTAATCAAACGTCGGGTGCGGATCACGTATCAATACGTTTCAATCACTTTTTTATAGCATACTTTCATTCATCTTTTTACCCACCCGGACAATGAAGAACCATCGCCCTATCATTGCTGCTTAGTCCCGCTCACGTGATCAGAAAAAAAAAACAAAAAAAAAAAACCCCCTCCCCTCCTGAAAACAGGAGGGCGGACCGCTTTACGTGTATAAACCAGTGTAGAATGGCTGCGCCCATGCCGATGTAGCCCGTGTGTGAAAAGAATCACATTTCACCTAACCTCGCCTCACCAGGCTTTCCTCCACCTATTGGCTTTTATACTCGATTCCCCCCTCCCCTCCTGTTTCTCCTGCAGGAGGAGAGCCTTGCGAGACGGGGGCTCATGTCTCGGAAAAAAACATACGGAACGCTGTTACGCTGCCTAACACATGATCTGCAGATTCTGCACCAGATCGGCAACACACATGGACAGATGCATGTTTACTTCTTCATACTGTAGCGACCAAACGATCCCCGAGCCTACAATACTACGAACTAACAAACGAACCACAGTATCGACTAGGGGCCGCCATGACAACAGACAGTCTACCGTTGGTGGATCACGTATCGCCATGCAGAGCCGTCATAATCGGAGATCGCTCAGACGTGTGATTGTAACGCTTTTTTATTCATTATAATTGTAGTGATAAGACCGCAATGAACGCGTCGGGGACGTAATCGACCCGGGTGTAATGTATAACGAACTTTTCCGCGACCTAAACCGTGGTGTTGTCATCTGTGGAAGTCATTTTTTCCTTCTCGTCGACATCACAGCCGGGTGACGCTTTTTTCCCCCTCCATCGCCCCCAAGCTGCATGCCCATAGCCTGGCTTGGCCAGCCTCATAGCGGGGATTCACTGAAGATTCTTCCCCGGAGGAAACATCAGTGAACCCTCGCTATGAGTCTGGCCGTGCCAGGCTAGCATGCCCAGGCATGTTCCCCTACACTAGCTTGAAAAACAAAATCAGCTGATGACAACGCGTCTCACCGTTATACTATAGTTCTGAAACGAACGGTGGAATGGGACTTTTTATAGCCGTACGGATCAAGACTTTTGCTGCCCAATGTGCCCATGACCCCCCCCCAATGTTACTGCGATCAAAACAATGAAAGCAGTGAGATAGATTAGGCGAGGCGGCAATCATCATCAAAAAGAAAGCATAGTTATGAAGGTTTATAGTCAGACATTGACAGGCAGATATAACAATAAACACAATAAATATGCTATACATCCTATACATCGAATGAAAGCCCTGAATGTGTACTTTTACGAGGAAAAGAGTAAACATTGATCCCATGTACAGTTTGTCATAAATTGGATACTGGGTGGATGCACATTGCGCCCACCAGATATAACTGCAGAGAAGACATGGACCCGAACTCAATATTCACAAAATAAGGCCTATAGCGACATATAAATACTATATACCGTATGAAACAGAAGACTCTCTGCTTTCATAAGGAAAAAAATTGTACTGTAATAATAAAAAAATCACACCCCTGTGAAGTGAGCAGTGCAACTCTACTTCTCTACTTATTCACTACAGCTCGCTATATACGGACTGAGGCAGAAAGTCATGTAAACCTTTTATTTACAGTTTGGTCTGTAAACTTCTACTGTAATAATAAAAATCACACCCCTGTGAAGTGAGCGTTGCAACTGTTCTGTACTTATTCACTACAGCTCGCTATATACGGACTGAGACAGAAAGTCATGTAAACCTTTTATTTACAGTTTGGTCTGTAAACTTCTACTGTAATAATAAAAATCACACCCCTGTGAAGTGAGCGGTGCAACTGTTCTCTACAGTTGCACCGCGCAACTATAAAGAACAGTTGCACCGCTCACTTCACAGGGGTGTGATTTTTATTATTACAGTAGAAGTTTACAGACCAAACTGTAAATAAAAGGTTTACATGACTTTCTGTCTCAGTCCGTATATAGCGAGCTGTAGTGAATAAGTACAGAACAGTTGCAACGCTCACTTCACAGGGGTGTGATTTTTATTATTACAGTAGAAGTTTACAGACCAAACTGTAAATAAAAGGTTTACATGACTTTCTGCCTCAGTCCGTATATAGCGAGCTGTAGTGAATAAGTAGAGAAGTAGAGTTGCACTGCTCACTTCACAGGGGTGTGATTTTTTTATTATTACAGTACAATTTTTTTCCTTATGAAAGCAGAGAGTCTTCTGTTTCATACGGTATATAGTATTTATATGTCGCTATAGGCCTTATTTTGTGAATATTGAGGAGTTCACGTCCATGTCTTCTCTGAAGTTATCTGGTGGGCACAAGCTGCATTCAATAACCAATTACTGTCTAACTGTAGATGGGATCAATGTTTACTGTTTTCCTCGTAAAAGTACACATTCAGGGCTTTCATTCGGTGTATAGGATGTATAGGATATTTATTGGGTTCAATTTTATATCTGCCTGTCAATGTCTCTGACTTTAAACCATCCATAACTCTGCTCGCTGTTCAAGATAACCACTTCCAGGCAAATGCAGGTGTTGCAAAAAGGTCAATATCTCCAGAATGGAACATGGTAAAATCAAAACGTATTTTTTTAATTGAAGTGGACAAGTTCAGCTTTCTTTTGATGTAGGCGTGTGATTCTCGCTATAAGAGAACATTTTACTGTGGGCCCCCGAACAAGGCCTTTGTGCAATGTTAAATGGCAGCAACATCCAAATAGGCCTGTTGAGATCTTCCAGCAATCAAAGTGTTAAGTGGCTGTCCACATGATCCATATGGTGTGGGTTCAAATCCCACTCTGGTCTTTACTCTGAAACTTTACTTTGAAGAAATAAGAAGATAAAAGAACCTGGAAATCTCAGGCTAGTAGTGATGGGGCAGTTGATAAAGAAAAGGACCTTGGAGTAAAAAGAAAATCACTTTCACCTAGAAACTCTGTTCACACTTTATAATTCAGATTACTGTGGGCACACATGCTGGAACCTTTTACTTTGAAATGTTTTGTAGTTATTTAACTTAAACCCCCAATGCATTCTCAATGGAAATAGCACAAACTTTGGCATGCTACTAGTCCTGCGTGTGTGCGTGCATGGGGGGGAACTGGGGGGGAACTGGGGAGGCACTGGGGGGCACTGGGGGGGGCCAGGGGACCCTTCGTTTTTAATCAATTTCCTAAAACGTTGTCGATATGCTTCTCCTACCAATTCATATTCCCGCAATACTGCACTTTTAACAACGTCATATTTTCCACTTTCTGAAACTGTTAAAGCAGCAGAGGCCTCCTGGGCCTTACCTGTGAGGACACATTGGAGCAGCAGAGTGCGCTCACCGTCAGACCAACCCCTGGCGTCTGTGAGGACACATTGGAGCAGCAGAGTGAGCTCACCATCAGACCAACCCCTGGCGTCTGTGAGGACACATTGGAGCAGCAGAGTGCACTCACCATCAGACCAACCCCTGGCGTCTGTGAGGACACATTGGAGCAGCAGAGTGCACTCACCATCAGACCAACCCCTGGCGTCTGTGAGGACACATTGGAGCAGCAGAGTGAGCTCACCATCAGACCAACCCCTGGGCCTTACCTGTGAGGACACATTGGAGCAGCAGAGTGCGCTCACCATCAGACCAACCCCTGGCGTCTGTGAGGACACATTGGAGCAGCAGAGTGAGCTCACCATCAGACCAACCCCTGGGCCTTACCCGTGAGGACACATTGGAGCAGCAGAGTGCGCTCACCATCAGACCAACCCCTGGGCCTTACCCGTGAGGACACATTGGAGCAGCAGAGTGCGCTCACCATCAGACCAACCCCTACTGGGCCTTACCTGTGAGGACACATTGGAGCAGCAGAGTGAGCTCACCATCAGACCAACCCCTGGGCCTTACCCGTGAGGACACATTGGAGCAGCAGAGTGAGCTCACCATCAGACCAACCCCTGGCGTCTGTGAGGACACATTGGAGCAGCAGAGTGCGCTCACCATCAGACCAACCCCTGGGCCTTACCTGTGAGGACACATTGGAGCAGCAGAGTGCGCTCACCGTCAGACCAACCCCTGGGCCTTACCTGTGAGGACACATTGGAGCAGCAGAGTGCGCTCACCATCAGACCAACCCCTGGCGTCTGTGAGGACACATTGGAGCAGCAGAGTGAGCTCACCATCAGACCAACCCCTGGCGTCTGTGAGGACACATTGGAGCAGCAGAGTGCGCTCACCATCAGACCAACCCCTACCGGGCCTTACCTGTGAGGACACATTAGAGCAGCAGAGTGCGCTCACCATCAGACCAACCCCTGGGCCTTACCTGTGAGGACACATTGGAGCAGCAGAGTGCGCTCACCATCAGACCAACCCCTGGGCCTTACCTGTGAGGACACATTGGAGCAGCAGAGTGCGCTCACCGTCAGACCAACCCCTGGGCCTTACCCGTGAGGACACATTGGAGCAGCAGAGTGCGCTCACCGTCAGACCAACCCCTGGGCCTTACCTGTGAGGACACATTGGAGCAGCAGAGTGAGCTCACCATCAGACCAACCCCTGGGCCTTACCTGTGAGGACACATTGGAGCAGCAGAGTGCGCTCACCGTCAGACCAACCCCTGGGCCTTACCTGTGAGGACACATTGGAGCAGCAGAGTGCGCTCACCATCAGACCAACCCCTGGCGTCTGTGAGGACACATTGGAGCAGCAGAGTGCGCTCACCATCAGACCAACCCCTGGCGTCTGTGAGGACACATTGGAGCAGCAGAGTGCGCTCACCATCAGACCAACCCCTGGGCCTTACCTGTGAGGACACATTGGAGCAGCAGAGTGCGCTCACCATCAGACCAACCCCTGGGCCTTACCTGTGAGGACACATTGGAGCAGCAGAGTGCGCTCACCGTCAGACCAACCCCTGGGCCTTACCCGTGAGGACACATTGGAGCAGCAGAGTGCGCTCACCGTCAGACCAACCCCTGGGCCTTACCTGTGAGGACACATTGGAGCAGCAGAGTGCGCTCACCGTCAGACCAACCCCTGGGCCTTACCTGTGAGGACACATTGGAGCAGCAGAGTGCGCTCACCATCAGACCAACCCCTGGCGTCTGTGAGGACACATTGGAGCAGCAGAGTGCGCTCACCATCAGACCAACCCCTGGCGTCTGTGAGGACACATTGGAGCAGCAGAGTGCGCTCACCATCAGACCAACCCCTACTGGGCCTTACCTGTGAGGACACATTGGAGCAGCAGAGTGCGCTCACCATCAGACCAACCCCTACTGGGCCTTACCTGTGAGGACACATTGGAGCAGCAGAGTGCGCTCACCATCAGACCAACCCCTGGCGTCTGTGAGGACACATTGGAGCAGCAGAGTGCGCTCACCGTCAGACCAACCCCTGGCGTCTGGGCCTTACTGCCTGTGGCCACACGCTCAAACAGGGGAAACAAATTATCAGGATCTTTCTCTGAAAACTTGGGAAGTAACTGCAAGTTAGCACCAACAATAAATTGTTGTTGACCTTTAACACTCAAATTAAAATGATCTTGCTCCAATTCTAACCTTAATAGTTCAGTTTTTTGTTTCATAATATTTCCATCTCTTTCTCATGTTTGAGTTTAATTTCCAACAATTCCATTTATTGTTCAAAGCTTAAATGCCCAGAAGAAAATGAAAATGTTTTACCTTTTTCTTCCTCCGATGGGACCTCCTCCTCTGGTAACACTTGCTGTGCCACCAAGTCGTCCACCAGAAAGATTTTTACCCTAACCTTTGACCGTTAAATATGGAGGAAGATGTGTGAAGTCAATTTGATTTACATAGCAACATTTAAAAACAACTGAAGGCCGACCAAAGTGATGCATGGCATGCAATTGTAACGAACAAAAAGGAATCAAATTCAGAGCATACAAATCCACTCAAGAAGACTAATGGTTAAAAGACGTGGGAGTTTACAAAGCACATGAAGTCGAGAGGTTTTTAAAAGGCCAGGGAAAACAGGTGCGTTTTGAATGAAGTATTTCACAATAGTTGTTATCTGTCTGTCTGTCTTTCTTTTCCTCCGGCAACTGTGCAACATGTAAGTCCTTCTAGGCCTCATTACAGACAGATCTCACCTCGAATGCTCCTGAGATGAGCACATGTTGTCAGCTGGGGTTTTGTGGAGGTGTGGAACTTAAGGACCACTTTAACCTGTATCCTCCTTGGCATCCAATAACACAATAATCTTGCCGAGCAGTGGTGGTTATGTATAGCAGGGGTTCTCAACGTGTTTGGCCGGGGACCCCCGAAAATGCTTTGGCAACGTCTCGGGACCCCCGCCCCGCCCCCTCCCAACCCCCAATATAAATTGACTGCTACAATAACCTTAAACCATTTTGGGCGGGAACCCCTTTTGGTGTTTTAAGCATTGTTATAATTTAGCTATTTAAAAATAGCAGATCTACAAGCTCATAGCACGCCACCGAGTGGCGCGCTACGAGCTTGTAGGTCTGCTATTTTTGAAAAATCGTGAAATTTAAATAATTTGTGGACCCCCTAAAATAATTTGGCGACCCCCCGAGGGGTCGCGACCCACGGGTTGAGAACCCCTGATGTATAGCAATAACACAATGAAGAAATACTACAGCCAGTCCACTGCACCAATGCAACGCCTTGCAATTCAATTTAATTCAATTCAAAGGAGCTTTATTGGCATGAGAAAACAAACGTTTACATTGCCAAAGCAAGTGTCACAATACAATAAAAATAGTTGAAAATGGGGTATTTACAGTTGGGAGGGGTACAGCATTTTGTAAACAGAGCTATGTCACATTGCATCGTTATGTTATGTTATAACAGGGTATAAAGCTTTTTTTTTAAACAAATAGCAGCACTTTTTTTGCAGTCACTTTGGGAGAAAGGGCAGCATTTATACTATTTGTGGCAGCGGTGGCCGAACGGATTGCGGAGCGGTCTAGATACCGGAAGGTCGCCAGTTCGAATCAGCGGTCCGACACGTTAAAATTACCACCGCTGAAATGCCCTTGAACAAGGCATTGAACCACTACGATGAAATGTTCTATGAGCAGGGCCTGGCTGGAAACAAGTTCTTGAGCTTAGCCCAGATACCCTGGGTAAATATAGTAATCATTTCATTTCATTTAAATAGCATACAGGAAAAACTCAGATTTAAAGATGGAGTGCCATGTTATTTGTCCACCCTAAAACATGATCATCAGGTCAGGATTGTTTTCTTTTTTGTTTGTTTGTTTTTCAAAACTTTACAAAATCTTTCAAAAATGGCTGTTCAACAAGCTCACATCATGTTTAAAACAGTGCTTTAATGTATGTTAATAATAATCTAAAAATTAAAACTAACTTGTAACTAAAGCCGTCAAATAATTGTAGTGGAGTGAAACAGAAACACCATGGCTTGACACTTTATTATGTTTTCACCCACAATGACATTGAAAGTATTTATTTACAGTATGACGGACCAACATCCCTTCTGGATTGTAGCAGTTATTTATTTACAGTATGACGGACCAACATCCCTTCTGGATTACAGTATGACGGACCAACATCCCTTCTGGATTACAGTATGACGGACCAACATCCCTTCTGGATTACAGTATGACGGACCAACATCCCTTCTGGATTACAGTATGACGGACCAACATCCCTTCTGGATTACAGTATGACGGACCAACATCCCTTCTGGATTGCTTCTCTCTTATTATTAAAATATATGATTTGAGTTGGCAAACATTTCCAGTGGGGTGCAGAAAGGAGCCTCTGGCGTAAACTGTGCCTGGAGGTTCCACTCCACTTCATGAATATGTAATTCTCTCCATGTGAATCACATTGTGGAGGAACTTTAGCAACATTACCTGTGTTTACTTGCAGAATGAATTTTAGAATTTGAAATTATTCACTCTACTCTACAGTGTTTGTATACTGTATATATGTGTGTGTGTGTGTGTATATATATATATATATATATATATATATATATATATATATATAAGGGGTGAGCATCTCTCCCTTACAAGACGATTCGATACGTATCGATACGCATGGGCTACGATGCTATTCAGAGACGATACGTTATACAGAACGATTCGTAATTCGTAATCATAGTGATAATAATAATAAATATCTCAAATTGTACCTCAAGATGCTTTACAAGGTGAACATGAGAAAACAAATAAAAACAACTTTATTAGGGAAAAACTAAGACTAAGGAATAAAATAAATTGAAACAGTGGAATGAGATAGCTGTGGAAAGCTATATTCTAGAGGTGGGTTTGAACTTAGGGTGGTGGTATGTCTCTGAGTTTTGGGAAGTGCATAGTTTTGACAGGTCTGCCTGCTGTGGACAGTGAAACCCTGAACATTAAACACGGGCAGACTCAAGGACAGTCTACCATTCATTGTTAATAATGGAAGCCAGCAGCATGAAGATGCAAAGACGTGTAGCTGCTCCAAATGAATGATATTCCCATTTGTCTTTGTGTCTGCCCGTGTGAACGCAGCATCGAGTGTTAGTGGTTGTGGAAAGGATGGAAGGAGCTAACGTTATGTTGCCCTGTCGCATGTCCCCCCCACTGTAGTGCGTGCATGTGCACATCTTGTTATTGACATGACATTTCGAACAGCATAAAGAGTTGTTCTACGAAAGGGGGTTTGGGGGAGTCCAAGGTTTCTCTTGAGGAGACTGATCGATCGATCGATTGATTGAAATATGTATTAACAGTTTTACAGTACATTTCAAGCACAACTCAATACAAAGACTGTTAACTGTGAGTACTATGAAAGGGGGTTTGGGGGAGTCCAAGGTTTCTCTTGAGGAGACTGAAAGGTCTTAATGACCTCTTGAAGAGATTTTAACAGCAGTGTACAAGGCACTCATTGATGAATACGTCCTTGCATTCAATATGTTCCATTCTTTCCTCACAGAGACAAGCATGAAAGCACTCACACAATTCTTCAAGCTAGCAAACAAAATGACTCACACCACTCAGACCCATCTGTCAGACCTGCACAGTCCTGCAGTAAATAGGAAAAGGTGGACTCCATTATCAGAGAACCTTCACTTCCAAACTCCTTCACTGCTCCCTTCAGTTCAGCCGCTCCAGCCAAAAAATACTTTCAACTCTTTAATTCCCACTTCAATACACATTTTAAACAAGGCAGGGTCTTCAACGTTATTCAGCCCAAGGACCCCTTAGCTGAGAGAAAGATGAATTATGGACCACCCACTACATGTTACTGTATTGTGTTACATCCATCCATCTTCAACCGCTTATCCGTAGTCGGGTGACAGGGGCAACAGCTCCAGAGAGCTCCAGACTTCCCTCTCCAGAGCAACATCAGTAACTTCCTCCTGGGGGATCCCAAGGCATTCCAAGGTCAGTGAGTCGATGTGTTTAAATGTCTTGATTAATTGAATACACATGAGGACCACAATCGAAACAAGCCCTCCTATATATCCGATCACACAACGATTTGGGAGCCCCTGAGGCATTGTGAAAGACAATAAAGCCTTTAGTAGCAATAAGTACAGTATGTGTAACAGTGAACATGACAATGACATGATAGTAATTGTCAGGCTTATACAACTGTAGCTCTGCAGGGGTCTAGGTATCTAGAAGAGGGTCTGTGTGAGTGTGTCTGTCTGTGTGTCTGTAGATAACCTTAGGCCTATACTGGTATGTTTGTTAGTGGGGCTCTGATCGAGCTGAAACATTGCTCAAATTTGGAGTCAAACTTCATCGGCAGGTCTGATATTTGAAGGTCCGGACCAATTTATATAAGGGTTGTTGTGCAAATATCTCCTTTTTTCCTCCTTTTTTAAAAACCATATTTTTCAAAACCCTAACCCTAATCCTCGCCATAAACAAAACAAACCCAGCAGGAGACCAGGTGCTGCTTATCGTAATCACTATAAAACACAGGTTCAACCTGGCTGCTCGTAAGCTCTGTTGCCACATGCAGTTCCACCCATGCAGGCTTAGAGGTTCTGTGTTTTCAGTAATCCTGTATATTTACGATTGTCTCCTGTATTTGGAGTTACCATCCATTCTGCCTACTCAGGAGTCTGCCTCGCTGAACTGTACTTTATGACTGTCTGTTTGAGCTGCAGCTTGTCAGCCAAACCTATTAGCCTTTACCTGAATTCACTCTTTGTCTCATGCACCCTAGCTGTCCTCTTCTTTGGATGATCTATTAGGCTTGTAATTAAAATAGGCGTGTATTATAAATATACTTTACCCGAGGCGGGGTTGACGAAAGGGCCTTTCTGTGTGGAGTTTGCATGTTCTCCCCGTGTCCCCTAGGGTAGGTACCCACACAAAAAACATGCAGTAATCCTGGTCTCTAAACTGCCTCCCCCTGGCCAGCCGGGGCGCCTGATGGAGGGGAAAGGAACTGGTTGGAATAACGTGTTCCTTCCACGCGCTACGTCCAACCAGGGAAACACCCCCCTATCAGGTGTAAAGGAGCAACTTGGACACTCATGCATGAAGGAAGCATGAGTTCAAGTCCGTTGCTCTCCCCAGGTTGGCGGAGGGTGTGTAGAGCCCAGGATCACATTAGAGAATAACATGGGTGAAAAATGGGTTACAAAATTGTGGGATAAAAAAATATTTTAAAAAAATGAATAAATGTACTTTAATAACTGTAATTCTGTTTGTGTCTGTGTTCTGCATCAGGGCTCAGAATGTATATTGTGACACGTGCTGTTTTGAGCTTGTGGGTGTGTTACTTTTTCTATTTTTGAATTGGAATCCCGAGAAGTAACAGTTTTGGACATAATGAGGTCTGTCTCCACCCGACATAATTCAACATATCAAGTTCTGTTATCTGGCTCCATTAACCCGAAAAATCACAATACGAAGATCATTATCAATTTCTTAAGTCAACTCAGGATTTCCCAATCTAGCAGCACGTGAGAATAACTTCATAGGCTTATGATGTAATTTACTTCTTTTTTTTTTTGGCGTATATATATATATATCTCTCATCAGAGGGATTAACCTCTTGAGCTTTTGGCCGCAATATAACAACCATGTAATAGTGCCCTTTATACTCATCCTATACATCATAGACTAATTGACACTCTTGAAGGCCTGAACCTCTTGAGATCTGAATTATGCCTTTATATTAATTCATGATTTGCTCCCAAGTCCGTTTACAAGACTATGATGAAAGCAATAAGGTACAACACCCGCACACTGTGTCTCTGCTCAGCACAAGAGTATGGTCTTATTTAATGAAGCAACGTTTCGGTCACTAGGGACCTTCCTCAGGCAAGTTTACAAGACAAAAAAGAAAAAAGGGATAAAATTGTCATTCCCACCATGAACATACATCTGACATGGCTATACAAAAAGCACAATGAAAGGGCTTTGATATTGATATTGCTTGCAGCTCAAGAAGCTGACATACTGTAGATCAGGGGTTTTTCAACCTTTTTGAGTGGTGCAAACCACTCCAACAACTGGCTTTGTTAGTTTACGTGTCCACGTGTTTGTTCGTACCAAAAAAATGAGCATGGTTGCTATGGTCACTCAGTTCACACGGGTGTGATTTCATTACGTCAGACATTACGTCAGACCACAGCTGATCAGGCTATATAATACCTTACACCACTCAGTTCACACGGGTGTGATTTCATTACGTCAGACCACAGCTGATCAGGCTATATAATACCTTACACCACTCAGTTCACACGGGTGTGATTTCATTACGTCAGACCACAGCTGATCAGGCTATATAATACCTTACACCACTCAGTTCGCACGGGTGTGATTTCATTACGTCAGACCACAGCTGATCAGGCTATATAATACCTTACACCACTCAGTTCACACGGGTGTGATTTCATTACGTCAGACATTACGTCAGACCACAGCTGATCAGGCTATATAATACCTTACACCACTCAGTTCACACTGGTGTGATTTTTATACTGAAGTACCACCACAGAAAATATCTGGCACTCCAAGTACCACCGTAATAACTGATGTTTCTGATGCACGTGATTAATCCGTCCTACAATCTTACGGCTAGAGGTCATGCTCATGTCATGCTCATTTCAGCACGGCTGGAGAGCCTATTTCAACCAATTGCTTGGTCAGAACAACTACCTCCTCTGAGTACCACCAGAGGGGGGCTTAAGTACCACTATAGTGGTACTAGTACCACCAGAGGGGGGCTCAAGTACCACTATAGTGGTACTAGTACCACCAGAGGGGGGCTCAAGTACCACTATAGTGGTACTAGTACCACCAGAGGGGGGCTTAAGTACCACTATAGTGGTTGGGAACCCATGCTGTAGATAACTCCCTCCCTCTGATGAGAATCTATTACAAAAAATCACCCCATTCGACTGGTATCATGTATTGAATCGGCGAAATAATCCGTTATCTGAATGGTGCCAAAATGTCCATACTGGCATCCTCACTGTTCAGTATGTCATTATCAGCGATTGTAGCGATTGTCATTATCACTGATGTCCTGACGGAGGCGCGCCGTGTCTGGCCACCAGACCCGACTCAGCGCCGTCCGAGTTACGTCCTGATAGGCAGAGAATAGTATATATTAGTAGCTCCTAGTTCCATGCACCGACAATAGTTGGAAATGACGTCCACCAGGAGGAAACCTTGACCAGGCTATGTGGTGAGGATGCCAGTATGGACATTTTGGCACCATTCAAACGTGCTGATATCGGCCGGGTAAAAATGGTCAGGGAAAGCCGAAGGATCTGCCGGGTAAAAATGGTCAGTCCTAGTCTAGTCTGCTTTGTCTTATATCAAATAAACTAGTGTCTAGTTATGAATGGATCGGAAGTTGTCCCTTATCTGTTGCCCTATACTGTACCTTTTATCACATTTCAACTTGATATATTACTTGCCATTTAATATACAGTAGGCTAACATCCAATTCAACTGCTTTAGTCATAATAACACATGTTACAATGTAACAGGCGCTCTAACGTCAATTTATCATATCAAAAAGAACATTCTCTTGGCGTTCAGAACCAACTAATTGGCTGTGTTTGATGTTGTCATAATAGGCTGCAGTTTGAAAATGTCATACCAAAATTATAGTCCTGTGCCGACGGGTGCTGTTGAAATCCAGTTTCCATTGTCTGTTTCCTTACAGGTACTTATGATGAAACACTCATCCTTATCAGGCTCGCTACAGCCGCTGGCTGTTGGAAATGACCATCTGTTTACAGGAAAAAGGCACAGCCAAAAAAAAAAAAAAAATCCTGGAAGTGGAGAGCATGCTACCCTATAGGGGACTTCAACGTGTTTCAGCCCAAGGACCCTTAGCGGAGAGAGATGAAGCAGGGACCCCCTATACAACGTGTTTCAGCCCAAGGACCCTTAGCGGAGAGAGATGAAGCAGGGACCCCCTATACAACGTGTTTCAGCCCAAGGACCCTTAGCGGAGAGAGATGAAGCAGGGACCCCCTATACAACGTGTTTCAGCCCAAGGACCCTTAGCAGAGAGAGATGAAGCAGGGACCCCCTATACAACGTGTTTCAGCCCAAGGACCCTTAGCAGAGAGAGATGAAGCAGGGACCCCCTATACAACGTGTTTCAGCCCAAGGACCCTTAGCGGAGAGAGATGAAGCAGGGACCCCCTATACAACGTGTTTCAGCCCAAGGACCCTTAGCAGAGAGAGATGAAGCAGGGACCCCCTATACAACGTGTTTCAGCCCAAGGACCCTTAGCAGAGAGAGATGAAGCAGGGACCCCCTATACAACGTGTTTCAGCCCAAGGACCCTTAGCAGAGAGAGATGAAGCAGGGACCCCAGGACCCTTAGCAGAGAGACATGAAGCAGGGACCCCCTATACAACGTGTTTCAGCCCAAGGACCCTTAGCAGAGAGAGATGAAGCAGGGACCCCCTATACAACGTGTTTCAGCCCAAGGACCCTTAGCGGAGAGACATGAAGCAGGGACCCCCTATACAACGTGTTTCAGCCCAAGGACCCTTAGCAGAGAGAGATGAAGCAGGGACCCCCTATACAACGTGTTTCAGCCCAAGGACCCTTAGCGGAGAGAGATGAAGCAGGGACCCCCTATACAACGTGTTTCAGCCCAAGGACCCTTAGCGGAGAGAGATGAAGCAGGGACCCCCTATACAACGTGTTTCAGCCCAAGGACCCTTAGCAGAGAGAGATGAAGCAGGGACCCCCTATACAACGTGTTTCAGCCAAGGACCCTTAGCAGAGAGAGATGACGCAGGGACCCCCTATACAACGTGTTTCAGCCCAAGGACCCTTAGCAGAGAGAGATGACGCAGGGACCCCCTATACAACGTGTTTCAGCCCAAGGACCCTTAGCAGAGAGAGATGAAGCAGGGACCCCCTATACAACGTGTTTCAGCCCAAGGACCCTTAGCAGAGAGAGATGACGCAGGGACCCCCTATACAACGTGTTTCAGCCCAAGGACCCTTAGCAGAGAGAGATGAAGCAGGGACCCCCTATACAACGTGTTTCAGCCCAAGGACCCTTAGCAGAGAGAGATGACGCAGGGACCCCCTATACAACGTGTTTCAGCCCAAGGACCCTTAGCAGAGAGAGATGAAGCAGGGACCCCCTATACAACGTGTTTCAGCCCAAGGACCCTTAGCGGAGAGACATGAAGCAGGGACCCCCTATACAACGTGTTTCAGCCCAAGGACCCTTAGCAGAGAGAGATGAAGCAGGGACCCCCTATACAACGTGTTTCAGCCAAGGACCCTTAGCAGAGAGAGATGAAGCAGGGACCCCCTATTCAACGTGTTTCAGCCCAAGGACCCTTAGCGGAGAGAGATGAAGCAGGGACCCCCTTAGCAGAGAGAGATGAAGCAGGGACCCCCTATACATTGTATAAAATTGTGTTGCATTAAACTTGTTCATATTGAATGTGTTGGAGTCATGTCCATGTGTGTGACAGTTAACATGCACTTAAACTCTCAATACTTAGACAACTCCTACTTTGCATGCTCTTTTTTTTCCACCTACACACCAAACTTCTTTGATCGAAAATGGCCGATCTATAAATCGATACAAGATTTCTGAACAGCAGTGATCGGAAATAGCGGGAAGGAGCTGATGCATGCTTTGCCACGCGTCATATTTAAAGGACAACTTTAGTTTTTTTCAACCAAGGTTCATGTTTTAGGTTGTTATTAGAGAAAGTAAAAGATGAGTGTTATTTTTTAATCTGCTGCTTTCTTTCGTTTTAGGGATTTTAGCTGTTTTTGACAGGGGGGCGGGGGCATTCGAGCATGGGGCTAAATATGTATTTCTTTACAAAATGCTATAGCGATTTCTTTTTTTATTATTTACTATAGTCCTACTAGACCCCAAGAAATTACATCTGGCCACAGAAGATCACAGGATCTACTGAATGTGAAGGTAGCCTACTGGGGAGAAGAAGCCACACTGTGTGTCATAGGCTCAATATGTCAGTTTGACACATTCAGTAGATCCCGTGATCTTTTGTGGCCAAATTTAATTTCCTGGGGTCTAGTAGGACTATAGTAAAGAATAAAAAAAGAAATCGCTATAAAATTTTGTAAAGAAATACATATTTAGCCCCATGCTCGAATGCCCCCGCCCCCTGTCAAAAACAGCTAAAATCCCTAAAACGAAAGAAAGCAGCAAATGAAAAAAAAATTACTCACCTTTTACTTTCTCTAATAACATCCTAAAACATGAACCTTGGTTGGAAAAAAACTAAAGTTGTCCTTTAATTGACGTGGCTTTAAAGGTACATTCAGTGATTTTACTTAATTCAAATATCACTTATTTTTTCTTTTTTTCTGGATAATCCTCCCTACTATAGAGTGTGCTGACCATATAAGGAGTTCCTCCCTGTCCCCAGTGAGCCCCTGGGGTCAAAAAACCCTAGTTTCAGTTTTGGTGGCGGGTGGCAAAGCCTTCATCCAATCAGGATGAGAGGGGCCTTCCTCCAATCATGATCGACTGGGGGCGGGCCTTGGTGCACATGCTGTTGGCCTGTTGCACTTCCCCCCACTGTAGAGCGTGCATGTGCACATTTTGTTACCGGGGCGGACTGGGTGGTTTTCCAAATCACCCAAATCACTGAATGCTCCTTTAACATGAAAGCTCTGAAGCAACAATATGTCCCCTCGTATCGCCTCCTTGCCTCCTCACGTCTCAGGTGGAAGGGACTGAGACAGGCGAGGAAAAGGAATGGAGAGGATGTACAAACTGAGAAATGAGAAGACTGGAGAGGAGAGACAGATGTGTCAGGAAAAAGAGAAACAAGCCAAATAGATCACCAGCTATCAAATGTCCTTTAGGTGCGTGTTTTTTATTGTCGGAACACACAGGCAGCAAACAGCGTGTGTGTGTGTGTGTGTGTGTGTGTGTGTGTGTGTGTGTTTTGGCAGAGGCTTTCTCAGGGTGTAAAGACATCAAACACATGGTGTGTCACATAAGCCCCTTTCCAGGGAAATGTCCAGGGAATCATTGTCCGGTGTTGGCCTGGCTTTCACACATACCATGATGCAACAGGAGAATGTCTGGTTCAGATGCTTTCATGAATGGAGGTTAATAGCACGTTTGATAAGGTGAGGGGGTGGTATCTGGGTTTGATAAGGTGAGGGGGTGGTATCTGGGTTTGATAAGGTGAGGGGGTGGTATCTGGGTTTGATAAGGTGAGGGGGTGGTATCTGGGTTTGATAAGGTGAGGGGGTGGTATCTGGGTATTAGACACACACACACACACAGGCCCGGTTCTTCCTACAGGCCGACGAAGCAACGGCTTCGAGCGCCATGGGGAAGGGGCCCCCCCAGTGCCTCCCCAGTGCCCCCCCAGTGCCTCCCCAGTGCCTCCCCAGTGCCAGTGTCCCGGCAGTGCCTCCACAGAGCCTCCCCAGTGTCCCCACAGTGCCTCCCCAATGGACCCCCAGTGCCTCCACAGTGTCCCCACTGTCCCCCCAGTGCCTCCACAGTGTCTCCTCAATTTTTGGGACAGAGTAAAAAGAAAAAAAAAATCCTGCTTGGGGCGCCAGATTGCTCAGGACCGGCCCTGCACACACACACACACACACTAGCTACTCCCACTCAAATATACACAGAGACACCGCCTGAGGGAGACGCAATCTTTTTTTCGGTTTCCTTCCACAGAACATGACAGATACATTGAATTGCTTAACATGCAGTCTCCCTTTGATGCACCCATGCAAAACAGAAAGGAAGCGTCTCTCCTATACACAATCAGCCTAATGTAGACAACAAGCTACTGCAATGTAAGTGACACTGTTAAGGACATAAAATAATGTTCTGTAACGTTATTAATGATTGTAATGAGATCTGTGCTACTTGTGTGATAATGGTGTTCCACTCACAGCAAGGTCACAAACAAATCAGTGTAGCAGGGGGGAATCTTGAGGGAATAATAATAAAATATACTTAATGCCTACTATACTACGCCACCTTTTTCTAGAGGGAAGGTCCTCTTTAACAATAGAAAGCACAGGTTTGTGTGACCAAGGTTGAGCATGGAAATAAGACATATTGGGATTTCAAACAAAGGCATTTTATTCTCTTTTCGTTTTGTACACAAAAGTGCTTTAGCTATTGAAAAATAGCAGATCTACATGCTCATAGCGCGCCACCGAGTGGCGCGCTACGAGCTTGTAGGTCTGCTATTTTTGAAAAATCGAAGAACGACTGACATAGAAACATAGCTTTTTCAGAAAACTGTCAGGATGTAGAAGACATTTTTAGAATCTGATCTCAGGTCAAAATGGGTTAAAAGTCAACATCATATAAACAACCAAGACATACTATACCATACACTTGGCTGGCGTACCGGAGGAGGATCGAGCACAGCAGCATGGAATAAGGGCATTTCTACTTACTAATTCACCAGGCAGCCAGTATGCTGATACATTTCTACTTACTACTTCACCAGGCAGCCAGTATGCTGATACATTTCTACTTACTAATTCACCAGGCAGCCAGTATGCTGATACATTTCTACTTACTAATTCACCAGGCAGCCAGTATGCTGATACATTTCTACTTACTAATTCACCAGGCAGCCAGTATGCCGATACATTTAGGAAAGCCATCAATTTACAATTTACAATTTAGGCATTTAGCAGACGCTCTTAATCCAGAGCGACTTACATTAGGCAGGAACAAAAGTATGGGAATACATCACATATATAAAATGCATTTATCAAGAAACATGCGTAAGCTAAGAACGTAACTAGAACATATCTATATAATGACACTATACATATTAACTATACATATATACTATACTATGCTATACATATGTAGGCTACTATGATGTGCTATGACTATATACAATGCAATTATTGTGCTGTCTACATGACATGCTATAAGTCTGTTTCAAATGCTATCTAAGTCTAAAAAGTGCTATCTAAGGGGGTAGGATAAGTGCTATGGGCCATGATGGAGTCTGAAAAGGTGGGTCTTCAGACTACGGCGGAAGATTGGGAGTGATGCCGCAGTTCTGACTGCAACGGGGAGTGCATTCCACAGTTTTGGGGCAAGCCATGCCTTCAAACTCTTGTCCTCCTCAGGTACGCCAACCTTACAGAAAGCTAGGGGATCCCCTGAATGAATGCAGCCCAGCCCTTTTAAACCCCACCCTTCATTTGAAACAAGGAGCACCTGGCTGGTGTTGCCATAGTAACAGGTCTACCTGCAACATGTCTGTTGACGTTGCTAGTCGATCTATTATAAAAGTCAACTGAACTGAGCCTGCATCTTCCAGAGGCAGTAGCTTGCAATTACTGACTGCAGTTGAGAGTTCAACAAATAATATACAGAGTTAATCATTTCTATAATGGCTTTTGCCAGCAGGTGAGGAAAAATTATGTATAGGCCTGCTACTGTACATGTAATACTATGTAAATGCACACACACACACACACACACACACACACACACACACACACAGGTTTGTATGCGGAAGGTGGTGCCACTGCACATAAGATAAATACAAAATCAGTATAAAGGGCCTTTCAAACGTGAAGCGATATAACGCGCCTATAGTTCATTTTCAATGAGACCTGCGTTTTTGCGCGGAGCACTGGGGAGCAGCCGCGGTGCGACAACACAAGCGTATTTACGTGAGCGCGGCCCCGTGAATTTGTTGCGCGCGTGCTCGTTTCGTGCACACGCCCGCGACTCACCAGACCTGGATTCTGTTTAGCTTGCGTTGTCGCGCCCCTCTTGAGCAGACCTGGAGGAGACCTGTCGTTGTCGCGCCCCTCTTGAGCAGACCTGGAGGAGACCTGTCGTTGTCGCGCCCCTCTTGAGCAGACCTGGAGGAGACCTGTCGTTGTCGCGCCCCTCTTGAGCAGACCTGTAGCAGACCTTTCCTTTATCCAGGCAACAACGTGTGCGTTCCTCGCTTCCCGTTTGAAAAGCCCTTTATGCATTAGAAGCTGTTTTGATCAAAACCTTATTTAGTCAGTAATAAAATAGAGCACTACTCCTTACTTGCAGTAATTACCCGGCCTATCTACAGTAATCTATTTTTTTTCTTTATAATTTTGATCCCACGATTTTGTAACCCATTTTTCACCCCTTTTGCTCCTTTACACCTGACAGGGGGGAGTTTCCCTGGTTGGACGTAGCGCGTGGAAGGAACACGTTATTCCAACCAGTTCCTTTCCCCTCCATCAGGCGCCCCGGCTGACCAGGATTACTGCATGTTTTTTGTGAGGGTACCTACCCTAGGGGACACGGGGGGAACATGCAAACTCCACACAGAAAGGCCCTTTCGCCAACCCCGCCTCGGGTATGGGCACTGATGACACGGAGGAGGGAACACGCCCCCAGCGCCCACAGCGTCCCCAGCGGGAATCGAACCCAGGACCTTCTAGCTGTGAGGCGGCAGCACCACCAACTGTGCCACCGTGCCCCCTACAGTAATCCATTTAAACGCAGAGTGATTTTTATGTTTTAGACTAAAGCTTTAGTCTAAAAGTCTTTGCTACAGAATTTTAGATGGCATTTACTTTTAATCTGCATTCTAATCTGGACAAATCATATATACAATGAAAGGGTTGACCTTGCTTCTTAACCCATCTGCTGCCAACCGCAGACTGCCGAGCCGCTTGTAATGTAACACACGCTGGACTCACATCCTGTTTGGGCGGCCATCTTAGATGCTAAATATATAGCGTCAATACTAGCGAGCTAAAATGAAGCCATCCTTGCTCTAGAATGCGCCAATGTTCCCTATAGACCACCGGATAATCATCAAAGATCTCCGAACATCGCACGTTTTATCCAAACCAAGGAGAGCTCCGTAGATTTCGAGTTATTCAGCTTTTTAGTCAGCCTGTAAAAAGGGAGGTGAACGGCAACGCGGTTGCGCAATCCGGTCTAGGATCGCTAAAGAAGGAAAGGCCTTTATCTGCCTGTGTCATTTCAGTGGGTTGTAGTGGTTATTACTCTGAGGGGGTTGTAACTGGTGGGGTGGGTTAGTCTGACCGAACTCTGTCTGGTTGTAGTGGTTATTACTCTGAGGGGGTTGTAACTGGTGGGGTGGGTTAGTCTGACCGAACTCTGTCTGGTTGTAGTGGTTATTACTCTGAGGGGGTTGTAACTGGTGGGGTGGGTTAGTCTGGCCGAACTCTGTCTGGTTGTAGTGGTTATTACTCTGAGGGGGTTGTAACTGGTGGGGTGGGTTAGTCTGACCGAACTCTGTCTGGTTGTAGTGGTTATTACTCTGAGGGGGTTGTAACTGGTGGGGTGGGTTAGTCTGGCCGAACTCTGTCTGGTTGTAGTGGTTATTACTCTGAGGGGGTTGTAACTGGTGGGGTGGGTTAGTCTGACCGAACTCTGTCTGGTTGTAGTGGTTATTACTCTGAGGGGGTTGTAACTGGTGGGGTGGGTTAGTCTGGCCGAACTCTGTCTGGTTGTAGTGGTTATTACTCTGAGGGGGTTGTAACTGGTGGGGTGGGTTAGTCTGACCGAACTCTGTCTGGTTGTAGTGGTTATTACTCTGAGGGGGTTGTAACTGGTGGGGTGGGTTAGTCTGACCGAACTCTGTCTGGTTGTAGTGGTTATTACTCTGAGGGGGTTGTAACTGGTGGGGTGGGTTAGTCTGGCCGAACTCTGTCTGGTTGTAGTGGTTATTACTCTGAGGGGGTTGTAACTGGTGGGGTGGGTTAGTCTGACCGAACTCTGTCTGGTTGTAGTGGTTATTACTCTGAGGGGGTTGTAACTGGTGGGGTGGGTTAGTCTGGCCGAACTCTGTCTGGTTGTAGTGGTTATTACTCTGAGGGGGTTGTAACTGGTGGGGTGGGTTAGTCTGACCGAACTCTGTCTGGTTGTAGTGGTTATTACTCTGAGGGGGTTGTAACTGGTGGGGTGGGTTAGTCTGGCCGAACTCTGTCTGGTTGTAGTGGTTATTACTCTGAGGGGGTTGTAACTGGTGGGGTGGGTTAGTCTGGCCGAACTCTGTCTGGTTGTAGTGGTTATTACTCTGAGGGGGTTGTAACTGGTGGGGTGGGTTAGTCTGGCCGAACTCTGTCTGGTTGTAGTGGTTATTACTCTGAGGGGGTTGTAACTGGTGGGGTGGGTTAGTCTGGCCGAACTCTGTCTGGTTGTAGTGGTTATTACTCTGAGGGGGTTGTAACTGGTGGGGTGGGTTAGTCTGGCCGAACTCTGTCTGGTTGTAGTGGTTATTACTCTGAGGGGGTTGTAACTGGTGGGGTGGGTTAGTCTGGCCGAACTCTGTCTGGTTGTAGTGGTTATTACTCTGAGGGGGTTGTAACTGGTGGGTTGGGTTAGTCTGACCGAACTCTGTCTGGTTGTAGTGGTTATTACTCTGAGGGGGTTGTAACTGGTGGGGTGGGTTAGTCTGGCCGAACTCTGTCTGGTTTATTGCCGTCTTCTGCTTTATTACCTACTCATTACCCATGAGTTAACCCTGTAAGACCCGGATACATTTCTACTTGCAAAAAATAGATTTCAACCTTACTACTACTTTGTACTACTAGGACTTATGTTAAAAAAATATGTTAAAAATAAATAAATAAAGGTTACCCTGTGACATTGGATGTTCTATTCCTCTGTTATTAATGTTTTTTAAACAGTAGAAATGTTCTGTGGACGGTGTCTATATGTCCATTTCTCCTATCTGAAAAAGGAGATTGAAAAAAGGAGAATTTGTTTTTTCGACACGAGTCGATGCCGCGTCACGATGTGACACGTTGTGACACGTTGTGAGCTTGTAGATCTGCTATTCTCGCTATACATGTGTCCCTTGAGGTTTGTATTTGCCCATTGGAATGCCATGGGCACCATAACGTTGGAAATTAAACCACTGCACTACTTTTGATTCTTTTGAATTGAATGCTGAAAAGTAACAGTTTTGGACACAATGAGGTTTCCACCCGACAGAGACGATATCCATATTTCAATTTTTTTCGTCTTAAATCCCTACTCCATCGTACAAGAGGCCAGGGTCAAGCAAAAGTATTGAAATAGCAAATCTAAATCAGCTATTTCTGGACATTTATGTTCCTTTTCCTGAAAAGGTTATTTTTATTTTATTTTGTTACATAATATACTGTACAAGGTTTCCACTAGACAACAACACTAGTGCTGAAAAGGCCCTAATTGGTTCGAGGAGAACATCTCATACTGTATACTAGCATCCCGGGCGATTTGAGGCTGGGAGCCGCCCTCCGAGCATGCCCTGGGGCGTGTTGTTTTATGGTTGTTTAATTGACTTACTGTTTACAATGGGAACGTGTTGGGGGAGACGTTATGTGACGTCTATCTGTTGTGTCAATTATGTATGTGTTCATGTGGTGTTATAATAAGTTCTGTAACGACTCGCCGAGTCTAGGAAGGTTATTGTAATAAGGCAAGGTGGTAAAATGCCAAAGTTCTTTATTATTCTTTCTGTGGCATACAAATTAGTGGAAAATATATATATAATATATATATGTATGTATTCAATGTGAATTACATTACCTTTGACAAACATAAATGACACACAGAGCAACTAAGGGAAATAATCAAAAGCATTCTAAAACTAACCTCTTGAGTGTTAGACACTAACCTACCAACGGAAATAAAGTGACAACACTGCCGTACTATTGCCTACTCTAATCTAATCTAACAAACTGTACAAAAAGCAGGCTTCCATGGCCCGGTACTCAGAATATAGAATTACTAAAGGTAATAACAACAGACGGGGTTACACAATAAACTGATCAAACAGCAACTCTTGCTATACTGATGTTGCCATAGTATTACTGCGTGCATGCTCTCTCTCTGCACGGAGGTCGCGCTGCCTCTAGCCTGCTCCACTCTGGAGACTGGCTCTTGGACAGCGGCCGGGAGTGAAGGCTTCAGGACGCCTTTATGCCGTCAGGTGGGCGCAGGTGTAGATGCTGGTTGGAGCAGCGAGATGCGGAGCAGGCGATTGTGTTTGTGAACGCTCCCCACCAATGGCTGCGCTGACGGATCTGCAGGGAGGGGTTAGGCAACCGGGCGCGCACTGTGCGCACCAATACACACACGGCCCAGACCCAGACAGACTATAGGCCTGCGGCCGTAACAAGAGCCGTCTTCCTATCCAAAGCCGCTGTGATGTGTTGGAGGTGGTTTTGGGCCTGGTGGTGTTACAGTACTGTATATGGAGTGTTGACAAAGTGCACCGTTGACAAACTTGGCACAAACACTGGTCAAAGTCATGGGTCTGCCATGCGAACAGTCACACCAGGGGCCCCTGACAGCGCCCCTGGGGGCCCAGCTAGGTGCACCGTTGTTCCTATCCATACCAAACTTGGCAGTCACTCACACCAGGGGCCATGTTTGACCCGCGGGGGCTATAGCTATACAGGCACTCCACAAATCCAATCCGGCATAAGAGTAGTAGTTACACCATAATAACCTAAATTGCAAACATATCAGTACCACACTGTTAGCGTATAATAGTATATACAGTATTAACATTGTCCTTGTGGGTGGACGGTGGGTGTCGCAACTGTCCATTACATAGAGATTATTCAGGTACACGACAGATATTGAAATAGCTGATGTTCTCCTCACAAACTAAACACACCTTAACACTTTAAACTAGTTATTTTGAAAGTACACTTCTCTATTGTTTGATTCATCTGAAAAGTAAGAGCGAGAGTCTAAAGAGAGTCTAAAGAGCAGCTATAATGGTGGGAGAACCCCAGTCTACTATAACTCTACATGTGAACTCTTTAACCAATTAAGACCTGAGTCCAATTCTACAAAATGTCTTCTAAATCAGTAGTTCTCAAACTTTGGTGCCCAGGACCCCAAAAATGATATGTAATTGGACACGGACCCCCATCTGAAAATGTTTTATGCCAGAGATTTAAAGGTTTTCAAACACTTTTTCAAATATTTTCAAAAATAGCACTGTTCTAAAACACTGTTCTAAATCCTAAGAGTTTCCTGAAATGCTATAGGTTATCAGCTATATTAGCTAAAATCTAAAATGACAAAGATGCTTTCCTGGTTTGAATGGGCTAAGAAGAACAGAACACATCCCCAGGACAGTGCAGGGTCACTTTGTTACAGCATAATAATATAACGGCTCTTTAGCAAATCCCCTAAGAAGGATAATGCATTCAAACTGGAATCTCATTAAAAGTGACCCTTTTCTCCTCCATTTCTCCTGACCCTCCTAAGATGGCTTTTAAACTAAGCTACACAAACCATTAAAAAGAACAATCAGTCTGTGTGTGTGCGTGCGTGCGTGCGAGTGTGGTGTAGGCCCGCCTAATCTCATAAACCACTTGGCCGATAAGCGCATCAGTCCTTATGCACGCTGCCAGTAGGCAAAGGAAGTAAATCCCTGAATATTAACATATTTCCGCATATTTTTCTTGCTTGCGTGTATGTGCGTGTATGTGCGTGTGTGTGTGTGTGTGCTACGAGGCCTGCACAACTAGGTTGCACCGCAGATCCAACCGATATGTCCATATATGGAGATCTCTGTATCGATCAGTCATTGTCCCATGCCCATGCCCTTTTGTGCCCATATATGGAGCCGACTGACGCTGTGACGACACATTGAGGTCATTAATATCAGAACATCGTGGTTAATTCGTCCATATTTGGTCAAGAGTGATGTAATCAAAATTACATCATCATCAACATTAAACGGTGTTTCGGATATATCATATTATTATATTATGCGGATACGCGCACATGGGTGCGGGGGCTGCCCTAAGGTTCGACCTCCCGTTAGTTCGACCGGATTAAGGTTGGTGAGGGATGCGTTGCTCCCGTGCTTGCGGTTATGTTTAGGTTAGAGTTAGAGATGTTAGAGATAGGGTTAGTAATGGTCGATCTAACGGGAGGTCGATCCAATGACATGTTACCCATGGGTGCGCGTATCCGAACGCACCCATGTCAGAGCTGTCATGACATTCCAATCTGGGCCTTTGTAGCTGCGGGCATTTGTGTTAGTGACTGCCGTTTGGTTTGTTGATTTGCTGGTTGTTTAATGTAGCCTTGTGTTCTGCTACCGTGATGATCAACTTGAGTTTGTGTGTATTTTCCCATTTTACTGTAGTGTTACTGTAGAGTTTCCCTCTCTGAGAGGTGTACCTGAGTGTGTGATTATTACAGTAAATAGTTTTCGGTTTGCCTTATACATCTTGTTTCGAGTATTATCTGCCTTTTGGGTCCAACCTTTCATCACCAGGTGTGAGGAAGCCATGCCATTATTAGACCGCTTCTTTGTTTCCTTTGTCCTCCAAATGTAGTCGCTAAACCGATAACTGCTTCTCAGTGTATTCTAGTCCCTTGTCACCTACCTGACAGTGAGGAGTTTCACCAGCAGGAGGAACACACTATTCCTCCCAGTTCTACATCCCACTGAACAGGAGAGTACAGCCAACAACAAATTGCGACATGTGACCATGCCTGTTAACCACTTTAACCCCATACGTAGTGGTGGGGTCAGTGTTGTCCCTCAAGGCTCTATACTATAGCTCTTTTCCCCCCACTATTAACACATTGATTGCTACAGAATCTAGCCAGGCCTATTCTTATGTTGCTAACGTTTAACATTGCACGAAGGCTGAACTTGTCCACTTCAATTTAAAAAATACATTTTGATTTTACCATCTTCCATTCTGGAGATATTGACCTTTCTTCTGTGATGCTTTCTTCTGGGTCCCAGATGTAGTGGTGACAACGTGTGGGCCTAGCAGAGTCCCACTCCTGCTTCCAGGAGGACCACATCCATGCCTTTGTAGACACAAGTCCTCAGGGACTGAACTGAGCATCTCTTGTCGTTTGGGTGAAGGGACTTGAGTCTTTTTGGAGGCACCCACGTCATAGTGGTCTCTCATGACTGCCAGTCATGTTTCTGGGCTTTCCTCGGGACGACGATGCGAGGGTAGCAGCCTCTCCGAGGTCGGTTGAGGCAGTTCCAGCTAGGATATGGAAGTAGAACATGGGGGTGGGATTCAAGCAACCAGTTATGATCCCGAGAGCTTCCAAGATCATCGGACTTCCTACACCCACACTTTCTGATATGAACAATAAGGCCATCACACGGCTAGCACTTTTCAATATCAAATGACACTGATCATCCCCTGTATCGCTTCTTTAACCTTATGCCATCTGGACAAAGATACAGAACCTTGCCATGGAAAATGGTCTGTTTTAGTAGGAGTTTTGTTCCCTAAGCGATTGCGGCATTAAACAAACTGCCCCGCCGATAGGATGGTTCTGTACACTGTGGGGTCCTCATGTTTTTGTATTGTCTTGGCGTCATGTGCTGTGTTGGTTGTGATGTGGGTGTTGAACAGACTGTGAAGACGAATATCCTTCGGGACAATAAAGATTATTATTATTATGCAGGTATCTTTGGGGCTTGCTGCAACTCCAGGTGGATGTTGTCTATGAACATGTCCAGTTCCCCTTTTACTTCACTGTTGAGGTGATATGCTGCCAACACTGCCATTGCTGAGCTGAAGGGGGCGCCACCTACGAAGGTAGGCTTGCCAAGATGTCTATGTGGACATGATGGAGGTCATTCAGGTGGACATGGAGGTCATTCAGGTGGACATGGAGGTCATTCAGGTGGACATGATGGAGGTCATTCAGGTGGACATGGAGGTCATTCAGGTGGACATGATGGAGGTCATTCAGGTGGACATGATGGAGGTCATTCAGGTGGACATGGAGGTCATTCAGGTGGACATGATGGAGGTCATTCAGGTGGACATGGAGGTCATTCAGGTGGACATGATGGAGGTCATTCAGGTGGACATGATGGAGGTCATTCAGGTGGACATGGAGGTCATTCAGGTGGACATGATGGAGGTCATTCAGGTGGACATGGAGGTCATTCAGGTGGACATGATGGAGGTCATTCAGGTGGACATGATGGAGGTCATTCAGGTGGACATGATGGAGGTCATTCAGGTGGACATGATGGAGGTCATTCAGGGTAGAGCGGCTGAGGTGGATTGGACAAACCAGGCGTGTTATTATAGGGAGAGGCGTGGCTGAATAGCTTTTCACATCACTCACTTCTTGCTTCTGCCAAAGTCAAAACACAGTATACTGCATTGTGACAGCTGTAGTAAGTCTGCAGTATTCCTGCCTAGTGACAATAGCCTGGTTGTGATATGTAGATGTGATCAATCAGGATGTGCTCTTTTGTCGATGGAGTGGAGATGGGTGTTTTTGTGTGTGGCATTCGTGACATTGTTTTGCAGAGGACACTGCAGATAAGTGTGTAAGGGTGGACAGCTGACGAGGGCTCTGGCAGGTCGTCAGCTGATGAAGGTGCAGAGGGCGCAGGCAGGACATCTGGTGAGACAGCAGGCATGGGTTCCTGGATGCTGGAGCCAGACGAGTCCAGACGATCATCGCTTCCAGTCATCCTGGTTCTCCATAGATTTGGCCAGTTCGTTGGTATTCTGCACTTCTGCACCATTTTTAGTACATCCGCGCATGTTAGTGTGGGATGTCGATGATGTGTGTTGGTTCCCACAGCACTTGGCGTCGTCTTTGGCTCATTCTCATTGCTGCCATCGTCTTGCTCAACTTTGGCATTACCTCATACAGGATCTTGTTAGTAACATGCACATTCTTGCTGATGTTAAGTACTGCACGCAACATTCTGGTGTATCACCCGTCTAGAGACTTCAGCAGGGTTGGTTTCAGGGTCCAGCATTCACTGCCATATAGGACAACAGACTACCGTTGCATAGAAGAAGCAGAGTTTGATTCGATGGAGAGGTTGGAGTTCCATACACTGGTCATGCCATTAAGGACCATCCATGCAAGTGCCTTCCTCTCATTGAGACCTTGCTTGGCTGAGTTAACCCATGAGCCTTCCTTTAGCACAGTGCCTCCTGGTGGATGTTCTGGTAGGATCATCCACAGAAAGCTCCGTTTTCATGGCATTTAGCCTAAGGCCAACACTAACTCCACTCTTCAGTAGTTGTTGGGCTTGTTCCACATTGTCAGAGTGCAGGCTGATGTCGCCTGCAAAGTCCAGGTCTGTCAGGACTACTGGGGGTGTCGTCTCGACCTCCTTGGAGTTAGAGTGAAGCAAATATCCTGCTCTCGTCCACTGATGGCCTTCCTGTCCATGCAAGTGCCTTCCTCTTTGAGACCTTGCTCGGCTGAATTGAACTAGTTGAGCCTAGTTACTTACCTTGAATTATTTTAGCACAGCGTCTACTGTTGTCAGAGGGGGATTTTCCAGTAAGATGTTATAAGCTCCGTTTTCTTGGCATTTAGCCAAAGGCCAACCTTGCCACACTAACTCCACTCTTCAGCAGCTGTACTTGTTCCACGTTGTTGGAGTGCAGGCTGATGCCGTCTGCATAGTCCAGGTCTGTCAGGAGTACCGGGGGTGCCGTCTCGACCTCCTTGGAGTGAGAGTGAAGCAAAGATCCTGAGGAAGGGTTCTTGCATTACCCCAAGGAAGTCAAACTCCTCACTTTTGCCATCTCGGGCACAACCTTGGCCCTTTGTTTCTACATACATGGTCTGTCGCCCAGAGTAAGTTGGGAGGGACACCGCAGGCCTCAAGGATCTCCACCATCGTGCCTCTGTGAATCAAGTCAAATGGATCTTTGAAGTGGAAGTACAGTACAGCAGTCAGGATATCCTTTTTCACCTCTTCGATGGCACCATAGGTCCAAGACCTTCAGCTCTCACTGGACCTGTTTGCAATCGTGTACGGCGGCTTTAGGTGAGGATCAACATCTCCACATCTGAGGCCAGGGTTCACAGCAGGAAACCGATGGATTGTGAAGTCCACGTAGGGAAGGGGAAGGAGTTTAAGTGAACCGATGGATTGTGGAGTCCAAGTAAGTTAAGTGCTGCTCAACTATGGAATACGTTATATGTTGACTGAACATACTCCTCATGCATGTTCAAAACCTCTCATGGAAGGACCATCCCACTAAAGCTCAGATTTATGGAGGCATCATTCCTCCCATCGCAGTTGTTGTAGCACAAAGAAGACTCTGTTTTGCTGGACACTGCCAGAGCAAAAGACCAGGTCATTTCGGATATTCTTCTGTGGAGACTACGCTGCCCATGATCGAGAGGAACAAGACCTCTCACATTTCCAGATGTTCTGAGTAGAGACCACAGGACTGGCTGTGAATAAACTTGCTGTGGCAATGAGCAACAGAGACCAGTGGAAGCAGCTTGTGTCGCAGATCGAGGGCTCTATCTCTGGGTCTTGTTCGCAAGTGAGGGCAGGACTGGAAATGAGATTAGCCGGAGAATCGGAGCAGCAGGGACGGTATTGCAGTCACTGTACCGCACTGTTGTGACAAAAAGAGCAATCTTCGTTCCTACTCTCAACTATGGTCATGCAGTGTGGGTCATGACTTACTTAAGACTTAGTTCCTCCCGTTCCTATTGGAACATTGGGCGACGAGTCCCCTCCATTTGCTCCGGTCTCTGGTGATCCTTCTTGCTCCGCGCCAGCTGACACCCATCAGGCTTAGGTCTTCCTTGGCCGTCTGTCTCCATGTCTTCTTTGGCCTCCCTCTCTTCCTCTTTCCACCTTCTGGCATTCAGTCCATTGCCACACTTGCTGGTCTCTCTCTTGGCAGTCGGAGTATGTGCCCAGCCATTCTCCTTCTCCTTTCAGTGACGATGTCAGACAGTGGTGCTACACCTGCCCTTCTCATCACCACCTCGTTGGGGATTTGGTCTCTCCATGAGATCCTCAAGATAGATCTGAGGGATCGTCGGTGGAAGACATCCAACTTGTTGGTGATGCTGGCCGTCTTCATCCACGTCTCACAGGCGTAGGTCACTGTGGGGTTGACCACTTACCACTGAGAGGCGTAGCTTGGTAGCCGTAGTGATGGCTTTAGACAACCAAATGTTGTAGAGCCGTTGGAACACTCCTGCAGCTTTGCCAATTCTGATTGACAAAATACTTACGTACTTGAGATGTTACTTCCAAGGAGAAGTTGTCAATGTACGCTATGTCGTGTTAGCCTAGGGTGAGTGGTGGAAGGTGTTGGTCTTGTCTGACGTCTTTAGGCACCGGGATGACGTTAGGTCGAGATCAGTTCTTTAAGACCATCGGGGGAATGCCATCCAGCCCAGCACTTTTGCCCTCTTACTGTGGATTTCGTTCTGGTCAGCTCACTGGCTAGTCGATGTGCAGGTTCTGGAGGGATGCTGTTATATTCATAGACATATAAACGTAGCCGCCCTTTCCGGCTCTGGAGCGTATGTGTGCCCAAGGGAGGGCAAAACATTCCCCAGATTCCTTGCGAAGCCCCGCGGAAGCATGAGCGTGCATCACAGAACGCTTGTTCGGGTCTGTGATGGGCTGTGATTGGCCAGTAATCACTTGAGTGACATCGTGACGTAACGTGCCTTCCACACTTCCTGCGCACTTCCGCCCCCTCTTGCACACATATGGCTCCAACGAACTGCAACGCCCAATGAGGCATCCATTTTTTTAATATCTATGCGTATGTTTTCCTCATATCAATCTTCTTTCATGAGCAGTGCAAGTATCTCCGTGCCCGCTGACACCCATCAGGCTTAGGTCTTCCTTGGCTGTCCTTTCAGTGACGATGTCAGACAGTGGTGCTACGCCTGCCCTTCTCATCACCTCCTCGTTGGGGATGTGGTCTCTCCATGAGATCCTCAAGATGGATCTGAGGCAACGTCGGTGGAAGACATCCAACTTGTTTGTGATGCTGGCTGTCTTCATCCACGTCTCACAGGCGTAGGTCGCTGTGGGGTTGACCACTGACCTATAGAGGCGTAGCTTGGTAGCCGTAGTGATGGCTTTAGACAACCAAATGTTGCGGAGCCGTTGGAACACTCCTGCAGCTTTGCCGATTCTGATTTTGACGTCTTTCTCTACATCTCCTGTACTTGAGATGTTACTTCCAAGATAGGTGAAGTTGTCAATGTACTGACATACATGTAATGTATGTCGTGTTGGCCTAGGGTGAGTGGTGGAAGGTGTTGGTCTTGGTATTTTCTTGGCTTGTCCGTAAAGCAACCTTTTCTCCATGCTCATCTCTTGGAGTGCATGCTGGGTATGACTTCTTTTGTGTAACATCAGCGGTCCAACTCGGTGTCGTGGAGCCATGCCCGCATCTCTGGTCCCAGGTCAAAGAGGGTGGTCTGTATAAGGGGCAGGTGTTGATGATATAGTCGGTGGTCTGCTCAGGGTCACCGCACTGACATGCCGCACTGTCCACCAATCCCCACTTCTGCATTGATGCACCTGCATGCAGGAGGGCCGGGCTGACTCCCACACTGGAGATGTCCTCAGAGGTGGAGTTGAGCATCTCTTGTGCTGCCTTGTTGTAGAGGTGGTGGGACTTGAGTCTGCTTGGAGGCGCTGGAGTTGTTGTGCAGGATGTGCCAGTCATGCTTTTGAGCTTTCCTGGTCAGGATGAGGGTGGCAGCCTCCTGTCGGAGGCCGGCCGGTGCGATTCCCGCAAGGACTGGCAAGAGGAACACAGGGGTGGGCTTCAGGCATCCCGTTATGATTCGGAGGCCGTTGTTAATTGCCAATTCAACCTTTCTCGCATGCTCCAGACTGGGGTGCAGTATTCCACTGCAGAGAAGACCAGGGCTTGGGTGGAAACACGCAGCATCTTAGCGGAGTATGACTTATCAGAGCCTGGGTCAAGTCTGGGTGGCTGGCATGTCCCTTAGAGTGAGAAGATCATTCGAGGACTCAGAGAAGAGTCGCTGCTTCTTCACTTGGCTCTCTGGTGGAGCTGTTGTACCCACGGCCCGACTACGGAGAAGCTGTTGAAGATGGATGGACGGACCTTTGTGGTGGTACGTGTCAGTCTGATGCCTCGGTAGTCGTCTGCTTTCGAGAGGTCTCCAGCTTTACAGGCACTGGGATGACGTTCGGTCGAGATCGGTTCTTGAAGACCATCGGGGGAATGCCATCCAGCCCTGCATTTTTGCCCTCTCTTCTTACTGTGGATTCCGTCCTGGCCAAGCTCACTGGCTAGTCGATGGTCGAGTCGAGGTTCTGGAGAGATGCTGGTATATTCTCCTCATATATCAATCTTCTTTTATGAGCAGTCCAAGTAGCATGGCCGTACGGTTCCTCATTAGCAATAGTGGTTAGGAGTCAAGATCTGTAGCATCATCTTCTGTTGAAGTAGTATGTGATCTGTCACTTAATATATAGCTTCAACCTATAGGCTCAGTAACCTTGAGAGAAAGAAAGAGAGAAAGATGCTCATTATTAGCAAGTTGTTGTTCTCGCTTACTGTAAATTGTTCTGGATTAAGGGCATCTGTTAAATGCCTAAATTGTACATTGTTGATAAAATAATAAAAATATATACACACCTTGCTGTGTGTGTATATATTTAATATTATTTAATCAACAATGTACAATTTAGGCATTTAGCAGATGCCCTTAATCCAAATAGTATAGGTAATATAGTTACCTTGCCATGATGGGACTCCAAGGAATGATGGGAAATTAAATTAAATTCGTAGATTGTCTTGAAGAAATTAAATTCGTCAATTGTTTCATTGAATGAAACACATGCACACACACACGCATACACGCACGCATACACGCACGCACGCGTGCATTAACATCCACACCACCACAAGGTCCTAATAGCTACGGAGCTGCACTAATTAGGATCTGTTCATTTATGTCACTAGAAGAGTGACACAAATCCAACGTTTGCCACCTGAAAAGTACTACGAAAGGGGGTTAAAATCAAACAGAAACTACAACATTTGGCCAACCTGGCGGGAAGGAAAGTACAAGATAGGGAAAACATTTGGCCAACCTGGCGGGAAGGAAACACAACCTTGGGAAGGAAACACAAGATATTCAACAGTTGGTACTTTGAAGAGATGTGAAGAGATGTGATCTGAAACCTGAAACTAGAGGAGAGAAAACTAGCCTGAAAACCGAGGTACGGGAGGCTGGGTAGCCAAGCACAGTGGGCGGGGGTCGCACGAGGGACCGCTGGGCACAACTCGGTTGCTGCACCACCCGGTTCCTCCACATTATGCCAGATTATTGATCCCAGATTCAACCCTCCTCGGGGAGAACTACACTATAGCTGACGTAGATCCAGCGTCGCCCAGTTCGTAGATTTAACGTTGTCAACGTCGGGCCCCAAATATCAACATGCTCGTAGATTACACGTCGCGTCGGGCCAATCAAAAACAGATTCAACACACACACGGCACACACATGCGGTCGCACACACACACACACACACACACACACACACCCCCCCACACACACACCCCCCCACACACACACACCCACCCACACCCTTAGGCCCATCACAATTACTACATAAGTATCTGTGATAATCGCAATACTTTTGGGATAATAGTCATAATCGTTCCCATGTCGGAAAGTAGTGGAAGTAGCAGATCTAGGAGCTCAAAACTGTTTTGATCTCGTCGATCTGCTACTTTCACAATTCTTGTATTTTGTTTTTGTAATTTAAATAATGTATTAATACTTGTGACGGGCCTAATGTACCTCAATGTACCCAGGGCTCCGGAGGTACATTTGGGGATTCCAGACAACATAGCGCGCCCACTATCGTTGCCCGGCCGGGGAGACCCTTGAGTCTCGACCCTTCCCCCCGATGTCCCAAGATCACTGTCCTGGCAGGGAGACCCTCGAGCCAGCCCCCGGCGTCCCAAGATCACTGTCCTGGAGGGGAGACCCTCGCGTCTCGACCCTACCCCCGACGTCCCAAGGACCATTCCAGACATCAAGGGCAGCAGGAATCATATCCTTTAAAAATAAACAAACAAAAATAAAAGTGTAAAATAAGTGTTAGACATGACTCCCCATGTCCGCCATATATGGGGACTAGGTTGGCGGAGGGTGTGTAGAGCCCAGGATCACATTAGATCATATATGGGGACTAGGTTGGCGGAGGGTGTGTAGAGCCCAGGATCACATTAGATCATATATGGGGACTAGGTTGGCGGAGGGTGTGTAGAGCCCAGGATCACATTAGATCATATATGGGGACTAGGTTGGCGGAGGGTGTGTAGAGCCCAGGATCACATTAGATCATATATGGGGACTAGGTTGGCGGAGGGTGTGTAGAGCCCAGGATCACATTAGATCATATATGGGGACTAGGTTGGCGGAGGATGTGTAGAGCCCAGGATCACATTAGATCATATATGGGGACTAGGTTGGCGGAGGGTGTGTAGAGCCCAGGATCACATTAGATCACATATGGGGACTAGGTTGGCGGAGGGTGTGTAGAGCCCAGGATCACATTAGATCATATATGGGGACTAGGTTGGCGGAGGGTGTGTAGAGCCCAGGATCACATTAGATCATATATGGGGACTAGGTTGGCGGAGGGTGTGTAGAGCCCAGGATCACATTAGATCATATATGGGGACTAGGTTGGCGGAGGGTGTGTAGAGCCCAGGATCACATTAGATCATATATGGGGACCAGGTTGGTGGAGGGTGTGTAGAGCCCAGGATCACATTAGATCATATATGGGGACTAGGTTGGCGGAGGGTGTGTAGCGCCCAGGATCACATTAGATAATTGACACAGGGGTGGAAAATGGGTTACAAAATCGTGGGATAAAAAATAAATGACTACACGCCTATTGGCCACCGGCCTACTTGAGAACGATGCAACTTGGGAACCTAATAATACCCGTTGTCAACTTGTCATGGCACCTGTTTTAACTATCTGTCTGTGTCCCTTTTGTGCCCATACTGTGTATGGAGATCTCTGTATCTGTCTGTCTGTGTGTGAAGAGTGCAAACAGACTGTGAAAAGTGGACTGGTTAAGTAATCAATTGGCAGGTGTGGGGTTGCCATGGCAATCAATTGGCTGAGGCAGAGGCTGGAAATTGCACAGTTGAGGCCGGGGACTTGGGCTGATTAGGCCTGACCACGTGTGCCAAGTTGAAAATAGCCGATCTACAAGCTCACAACAGCTCGCAGTGCAAGGTATTGCCACTGAAATGCTGTAGCTACAAAAATACAATCTTTCTAACAGCAATGAATACTATTTAAAAGTATTTATAAGCAGTGTTGGAATAAATACTCTCATTTCTGACTTGGACAACTTTAGTTTTTTTCAACCAAGGTTCATGTTTTAGGTTGTGATTAGAGAAAGTAACGTAAAAGATGAATTTGTTTATTTTCATTTGCTGCTTTCTTTCGTTTTAGCGATTTTAGCTATTTTTGACAGGGGGGGGGGGGGGGGGGCATTTGAACATGGGGCTAAATACCTTTTCTTTTTACAAAATGTTATGATGATTTCTTTAATAATATTTACTATAGTACTACTAGACCCCAGGAAATTACAAGTTTTCAAATGTGAGCTTGAAGATCGGCTACTTTTGTGTACATGTATACAGGACTGAAGTGGTTAATCCATGTTTTGTAATAAATATAAAAAATAATCTACAAAGTAACTAGTAACGAATGTCCAAAGTGCAAATACCTCAAAATTTAAGGAATGACCGAATAACTCAAATTCCCTCGAAAACTGTTTTTGAGTGGTGTCACTCCCTTACGGAGCTATGTGTGTGTGGGTGGCTGGGTCTGAGCACGAAAACAGCATGGTTGTTTTTCACCACCTGTGCGCAACCTAACGCACACAAAAACACACACACGCACGTATTAACTGTATATATGATGATTTCGGGTGTGCCAGTACAGTACAGTGACAGTACAGTACAGTACTGTCCCCCCCCCGACCCCCGGGGACCCCCACACGGAGTTGCACCACTCACTTCACACGGGTGTGATTTTAACATTGTAACAAAATTGTAGTAACCTTGCAATAACATTGTAACGCTAGCTCACTGTGCAAAAAGCATGGAATACGGATGGGTATATTACAGGAAACTCCCATTAAACTTTCCAACAAACTCCGGTAAACTCACAAACTGTACCATCACACCTGTATATTACCGTATATTACTGTATATGGTGCTAAACTTGAGGTTTACGGGCAAATCTAGTGCCCATAATTGCCTGTTAACTCCTCTTTTCAAGCATGTGACATTGTTGCTAATATAATGACATTGTTGCTAATATAATGACATTGTTGCTAATATAATGACATTGTTGCTAATATAATGACATTGTTGACATTGTTGCTAATATAATGACATTGTTGCTAATATAATGACATTCATATCATCATTGTAACCACTGCGTGAAAAGAGGAGTTAACAGGCAATTATGGGCACTAGATTTGCCCGTAAACCTCAAGTTTAGCAGCATATACAGTAATATACGGTAATATATGGGGGTGATGGTACAATTCCAGAGTTTACCGGAGTTTGTTGGTAAGTTTAACGGGAGTTTCCTGTAATATACGCAACCGTATTCCATGCTTTTTGCGCAACACTGTAATAACATAATTGTAACAGTGTAACAGCACTGTAACATTGTAACAACACACTCACCGGTCTGCCAGGTCCACAGGCCGGGGAGAGGCAGGGAGCCAAATCTGTACCTCTCCCCCAGCGCCGCCGTTCTGAGGAGGGTTCCAGACCAGAGCACCGTTCTGAGGAGGGTTCCAGACCAGAGCACCGTTCTGAGGAGGGTTCCAGACCAGAACACCGTTCTGAGGAGGGTTCCAGACAAGAGCACCGTTCTGAGGAGGGTTCCAGACCAGAGCACCGTTCTGAGGAGGGTTCCAGACAAGAGCACCGTTCTGAGGGTTCCAGACCAGAGCACCGTTCTGAGGAGGGTTCCAGACCAGAGCACCGTTCTGAGGAGGGTTCCAGACAAGAGCACCGTTCTGAGGAGGGTTCCAGACCAGAGCACCGTTCTGAGGAGGGTTCCAGACCAGAGCACCGTTCTGAGGAGGGTTCCAGACCAGAGCACCGTTCTGAGGAGGGTTCCAGACCAGAGCACCGTTCTGAGGAGGGTTCCAGACCAGAGCACCGTTCTGAGGAGGGTTCCAGACCGTTCTGAGGAGGGTTCCAGACCAGAGCACCGTTCTGAGGAGGGTTCCAGACAAGAGCACCGTTCTGAGGAGGGTTCCAGACCAGAGCACCGTTCTGAGGAGGGTTCCAGACCAGACCACCGTTCTGAGGAGGGTTCATGACAAGAGCACCGTTCTGAGGAGGGTTCCAGACCAGAGCACCGTTCTGAGGAGGGTTCCAGACCAGAGCACCGTTCTGAGGAGGGTTCCAGACAAGAGCACCGTTCTGAGGAGGGTTCCAGACCAGAGCACCGTTCTGAGGAGGGTTCCAGACCAGAGAACCGTTCTGAGGAGGGTTCCAGACCAGAGCACCGTTCTGAGGAGGGTTCCAGACAAGAGCTCCGTTCTGAGGAGGGTTCCAGACCAGAGCACCGTTCTGAGGGTTCTAGACAAGAGCTCCGTTCTGAGGAGGGTTCCAGACAAGAGCACCGTTCTGAGGAGGGTTCCAGACAAGAGCACCGTTCTGAGGAGGATTCCAGACAAGAGCACCGTTCTGAGGAGGATTCCAGACAAGAGCACCGTTCTGAGGAGGGTTCCAGACAAGAGCTCCGTTCTGAGGAGGGTTCCAGACCAGAGCACCGTTCTGAGGAGGGTTCCAGACCAGAGCACCGTTCTGAGGAGGGTTCCAGACTAGAGCACCGTTCTGAGGAGGGTTCCAGACCAGAGCACCGTTCTGAGGAGGGTTCCAGACCAGAGCCCCGTTCTGAGGAGGGTTCTAGACCAGAGCACCGTTCTGAGGAGGGTTCCAGACCAGAGCACCGTTCTGAGGGTTCCAGACCAGAGCTCCGTTCTGAGGAGGGTTCCAGACAAGAGCACCGTTCTGAGGAGGGTTCCAGACAAGAGCACCGTTCTGAGGAGGGTTCCAGACCAGAGCACCGTTCTGAGGAGGGTTCCAGAGCACCGTTCTGAGGAGGGTTCCAGACAAGAGCACCGTTCTGAGGAGGGTTCCAGACAAGAGCACCGTTCTGAGGAGGGTTCCAGACAAGAGCACCGTTCTGAGGAGGGTTCCAGACCAGAGCACCGTTCTGAGGAGGGTTCCAGACAAGAGCACCGTTCTGAGGAGGGTTCCAGACCAGAGCACCGTTCTGAGGAGGGTTCCAGACCAGAGCACCAGGCATCATTTTCCTTTAAAAATAAACAAAAAACAGTATTAGACCCGAGGACAATAATACAAATGTCTTCTAAATCCTGACAGTTTTCTGAAAAACCTCATGTTTCTATATGTCAGTGGTTCTCAAACATTTTCATGTCAAGGACCCCCATCTGAAAATATGCTGACATTTAGCCTCAGACCCATTTGAGCCACGGAACCACCATTTGATGACATTTAGCCTCTCAGACCCATTTGAGCCACGGACCACCATCTGATGACATTTAGCCTCAGACCCATTTGAGCCACGGAACCACCATTTGATGACATTTAGCCTCTCAGACCCATTTGAGCCACGGACCACCATTTGATGACATTTAGCCTCAGACCCATTTGAGCCACGGAACCACCATTTGATGACATTTAGCCTCTCAGACCCATTTGAGCCACGGAACCACCATCTGATGACATTTAGCCTGTCAGACCCATTTGAGCCACGGAACCACCATTTGATGACATTTAGCCTCTCAGACCCATTTGAGCCACGGAACCACCGTTTGATGACATTTAGCCTCAGACCCATTTGAGCCACGGAACCACCATTTGATGACATTTAGCCTCTCAGACCCATTTGAGCCACGGAACCACCATCTGATGACATTTAGCCTCTCAGACCCATTTGAGATGTTTAACAATAATTTAACTCTTGAGAGCGTAAAATGAAACCAAATGGACCCGTACGGGTCCATTTTACGCTCTCAAGAGTTAAAGGAGAATTCCATACTAGAAGGCCTTCTTACCTTTATTTGTAGTTGTTACGTCCCCACCAAAGAGGTCCAGGTGTTATTTTGTGCAAAAGTGCACACGGCTATTTCCCCTAATATAAGCCCTCATATGGAGGTTGGGTTTTTGTGCTAATTTGCTTATTTCCATCGAAATAAGTAGTAAAGTATGCCGCTTGGAATACTATTTACATTATGAAGAGGATGTATACCAAAAAAAATGATTTCTGAGCGATGGAAATAAGCGAATTAGCACAACACCCCATAGCCCCATTCAATTCAATGCAATGCATTGAGGGCTTATGGTAGGGGAAATAGCCAATAATGCACTTTTGCACAAAATAACACCTGGACCTCTTTGGCGGGGATGTAACAACTACAAATAAAGGTAAGAAAGCCTTCTAATATGGAATTCTCCTTTACAGATCTATAAGGGTCCACTTGGTTACCAACTCTCCATCATTTAGCTGCATGGGGACCACCTGGAACCCTCTCAAGGACCACTGGTGGTCCCCGGACCACTGGTTGAGAACCACTGATTTAGATCATTACTACAAAACACACATCAACCACATTAAGCCCTATATACACTTCGGCCATTTGAAAATTGCTGATCTACAAGCATGCGATGTGACACATTGTGAGTTTGTATATAGATCTGCCATTTTCTAAATATCTGTATACAATTTATACATTTGAAAACGTGTGTGAAATCTGAAATGGGACATTCTGCATAATAATTGCGACCGTAGATTACTAGAAAACCTGTAGCGTGACCCATCAGTCACGCCACCATATACGGGCGTCAGTCCGTCACGCCTCGTGACACAAGAAGCGAGAACAGAGCGACTAAAAGCTGCTAGAAGCAATATTTCTCAACATTTTAAAGGACATTTTTTTATTACTATTTTAGTATTCAGACAGAAATGAGTAAAACGCTCTAAAAATATATAGTCTCTGTGACACATCTAGGGGCCCACAATCTGCATTCAAAGATTTTCCTAGAAGCTTTGTCAATGACAAGCTTCTATAGGAACCTCTTTGAATGCAGATTGTGGCCCCTAGATGTGTCAGACTACATTTTGTTTGGGAGCGTTTTACCCATTGCTGGCTGTCTGAATACCAAAAAATAAATAAAAAAAAGTCATTACAATTTTGACATATTGCTTATAGCAGCTTTAATAACAATGAGTGCTTCCAAACTCCAAAAATCAGACCCATCTGAAGTGAGTGGTACTGTACTGTACAAGCCCTCCTCCCTGTCCTGTTTGTGTCTGTGTGTTAGGCTGTGAAACAGTGACACCTGGTGGTGAACAAACGCTATATATTTCCGTGCTCAGACGGACTCTCTCTTCCTCACTTCCCATGTCCCGCCTCCCGAGCGGTGACTGGCTAGCTGCACGTCGTAGTTACTGCCTCCGATTGGCCGACCGCATACATGCAGGATGTTTTTCAGAGCTGCCAAAACGGTCTAACAAAGATTAAAAATACTTAACGGCTTCTGCGCCGTTCGCTGAGGTTTCCGTTGTCTCCGTTGTCTCCTATTGCAGATATATGCTTCTTTAGAGACATATAACCATCACTCAAATAGCGCAGAAAGGACATATGCGAGGCCAAGTCCGTGTGTATCCCAGAATCGCCATGTTGCGGGCGACAACTGAGAAGGGACCCTCCGTAAAAGGTAAACATCCAAATGTCAGAAACCTTTTACGAGGGTTCCGAGAGGGGCTACCCTCTACAGTGCTTTGGCACCTTCCCAATCAACAGGATTGCTAGCTCCTTTCGGAACCCTACGTTAAAGTTTCTGACATTTTGATGACTTTATGTAGGGTTCCTTCTCACCGGCCTCAAGCGACATGGGATGCCATCTGATTTCCCCTGACTTAGCCCTGTGCTGCGGTGTGGGTGTCACGCTGACATATTCCAAACGAAGCATATGAACGCTATAGGAGACAACGAACCATCTGACCCCCCCCGCGAACGGCTCAGAAGCCGTTAAGTATTTTTAATGTTTGTACGACCGTTTTGCCAGCTCTGAAATTCTCTCTTGTTGACATCCCATTGTACCGCCTCTCGGCATCTCGGTTGGCTAGCAGCGCCTCCCTACGCGCCTCGTAGGCGCAGCTAGCCAACCGAGATGTCAACAAGGAGGGACCGAAGAGAGAATTTCAGAGCTGGCAAAACGGTCGTACAAACATTAAAAATACTTAACGGCTTCTGAGCCGTTCGCGGGGGGGGTCAGATGGTTCGTTGTCTCCTATAGCGTTCATATGCTTCGTTTGGAATATGTCAGCGTGACACCCACACCGCAGCACAGGGCTAAGTCAGGGGAAATCAGATGGCATCCCATGTCGCTTGAGGCCGGTGAGACCGGACCCTACGTGGTAGGTCCAAAGGAGCTCAACCCGGGGGGTCCGGAGACGGGCTACAGGATTGCCAACACCACTGCAGATGAGACAGGCCGGTGACCCACACATCATTTAGCTTCCACACAGTGTCAATATTAAAAACCATTTTAGTTCTCTTGTGTGTTGTTACTTAACGTTATAGGCCTAATGGTCTATATGTTGTACACAAGGAAACATTATGCAACACAACACTTAACGGTCACTTCCAATCCAGCAGCTGATGTCAATTAGTCTTTTTGACTCAGGTGTGTGTGTGTGTGTGTGTGTGTGTGTGTGTGTGTGTGTGTGTGTGTGTGTGTGTGTGTGTGTGTGTGTGTGTGTGTGTCCAATCCAAATCACAATGTTGCACATTAAGCAATATCAACTGTGGACCCATGGGGGGGAATATTTGTATGAAATGCATACAAATAGCAGATCTCCAAGCTGTCTCTCTCTCACACACGTAACATGTATGTAAAATTGGAAATATTCCAGCAAATAAAAGCTTCATATCACATCAAACAAAACAACAATGCTTCTAACTAACTATATGGTTGCTGCTTTATCAAGGAACATCAAAGTGAAATGGCAATCCCATCAATTCCTTTAATGATAATTAAGCAGTTTATTAGCTAAGCCAGTGCACCTTCCAGGTTAGCCCAGGGGCTCCTTCCAGGTGGGCCCCAGCTAAATGAATGATGGAGAGTTTGTAACCAAATGGACCCTTATTAGAACTTTAACTCTTGAGATAGTAGAATGAAACCAAATGGACCCAAAGAGTAACATTACTGTTAGCCTAAATAGCTGCATAGGGCCTTGCAGAGGCTAAACGTCATCAAATGGTGGTCCGTGGCTCAGATGGGTCTGAGAGGCTAAATGTCATCAAATGGTGGTCCGTGGCTCAAATGCCGAATAAATATAGACTAATGGACCGTCACCTTGATATGAAAAGGGTTGAAAACCACTGAGCTGAAACACCTGCAAACACTCACCTGAGTTTGATAGTGAAGACTTCTGTTTCCACAGCTTCTTGTAGAAGCTTTTTAAGTTTAGTTTTTCACCAGCCTGGTAAAAACACTGACGACTCTAGTCTATATACTCGATGTCCATGTCAATTAAATGTTACATTACGAGTTATTCATTAAAACAAACGGCTTGTTCTTGTTGTAACAAACACTACAGCAGCGTGGTGGATGTTGGCGTGGATGCGGTTACTGTTTTTTCCCAGAAGGCGGCGTGGCGCGACGTGCAGGACTTAAATTCATGCTGCTCGCACGCACGCACGCGCGCGCGCACACACACACCCACGCACACACACACTATTTTTGTATTAATTCATTCATTTCATGACAGTAAGACTGAATGACGTTACAGTATATGGCTGCATAATGTGATGTGATGTGCCCATGGTCTCGGAGTGATTTTCGTCTTTTTTTCAAATCCTCGTTTTTCATCATTTTTGACCATGGGCTATAGACCAATTATTTGTTTACAAACATTGGGACTGGGCGCACGGGTGACTATTTCATGTAATCAATTCCCAACAGATCTCCAAACCTGTTGTTTTGGGGAGCGCTGGTTTCAGTCCATTCAACCTCCTCTTGTGAGTTGGCTAGTGGGGTGCACCCTAGGAGACATTTATACCTCAAAGCGCAACAGTGTTGCGCACAGAGAACAGCTGATATACAAGCTCACATCGCATCGCAGATGCGACTGTTGTGAGCGTAGAGGTCTGCGTGCGCGACACCATCGCGGGACGAAGCATAAATTATACTTGATGGGCCGCAGGTGCGCGTGCAGCCGTGCACAAACAGCCACTGCTGCCGTGTTGATCATGAGCGCACCTCCCGTTCTTATGACAGCGACTGGAGGTGTGGTTTTGAGGACAACTGTTTTGAATTGCTATTATTGTTCAAACACAACAGAAACCAAGAACTATATATTTCAAGGGCGAGAGATCACAATAAAAATCCTAATCATTCTTCCTCCACATGGGAGAAAAACAGCATCTGAAAGTTTGATGGGGCATTTTTTACACGTGAGTGCAGTTAGAACTTTTCCATTGCATCTTATGAGAGGTGGTGTTCTTCTGCTGCCTTTATGCGCGCGCATGCTGTTTCTTATCAGTGTGACGTCGTCTGATAACAGTGATAAGGCGTCTATAGCCCATCTCAGACGGCATACTATAGCACGCCGTTTTTCATCATTTTTGAGGATTTGAAAAAAAGACTAAAATCACTCGAGACAATGGACTATAGCCCATGGTCTCGGAGTGATTTTCGTCTTTTTCTCAAATCCTCGTTTTTCATCATTTTTGACCATGGGCTATAGCCCTTCTTGGACGGCATACTATAGCACGCCGTTTTTCATCATTTTTGAGGATTCGAAAAAAAGACTAAAATCACTCGAGACAATGGATTATAGCCCATGGAGCAATTTGGGGTTCAGTGTCTTGCTCAAGGACACTTCGACAGTAACTCTGGGGGAGCCCAGGTTCGAACTGGCAACCTCACGGTTCCCACGGTTCCCATCCAGCCACTCTACCCCTGAGCCACCGCCGCCCACACCCATCTCTTTACCATGAGACTCACTGTGTGATTGTGTTAGCTAGTAACAGCCATTCAAAAGCACACGCACGCACACACTGACACAAACACACACTCTTGCTTGCAGGTTGTCCATCGTGGCCGATGATGACCATCTTCTCCTATGTGTGACTCTGAGTCTTCTGGTGACTGATTAGTCTGACCCTGGATCCACAGTTGCGGTTGCAGACCGGGCATGTAAAAGCGGTACTGAGGGGAGTGCAGGGGGGTGGCTTTGCGGAAATTGCAGGTAAGCCTATTTGCACGCTTTGCTGCACAGTGTTGTGTGCGCTGACTTTCGATATACTCCAGTCCACTCCCTGTGCAGAGTCAGAACGCCAGAGGTTGCGACAGGAAGCAAGAAGAGGGGTTGATCGGGCCTCTCTTCAGTGTCAGTGTGGTCTTCAAATTGGACCACACGCTCGCATGCATACAGTTGTACAGTAGTAGCCTACATATACACATTAGGAGTGTAGTCGAAGGTCTCAGGGGTGAGGAAGGGATGTTCTGTTTCTGTTCCTTCTGTTAAGTAACAGCACTACCTCTGAGAGCTAGAAGCAGTCAGCATAGCGCACCATTCATTCATTGGATTTCTGCATGGAGGCAATACAACGTGCCCTCATTTATCAAATGAGCGTACAAAACAGTTTATATTCGAGCCCAGGAATGACCTTACGCCCACGTGAGATTTATCATGCAATCCTATAGCCAGCCATTAATTGGTCTAAATCACGGCTGAAAACCGAGAGTCATTTAAATAGCACGCACGCACGCACGCACACACACACTTGCAAGCCACTGTATGAACATTAAACAGAAGTCTTTGCCAGTAGGGTTACCATGTATTCAATGACGGTATAGTACAATCTTTGTGAAGTAGTACATGAATGATACCAATCACAATCGTCATGAATGGAGTACATTTGTAGGCAATATTAATTTAACCCATTACCGAGAAGTGCCACCTGACGCCTTTGGACGCCTCCCCCTGGTGGCCTATAGACTGATCAGCTGTGGTCTGACGTAATGTCTGACGTAATGAAATCACACCCGTGTGAACTGGGTGACCATAGCAACCATGCTCATTTTTTGGTACGAACAGACAGACAGACACGTAAACTAACAAAGCCAGTTGTAGGAGTGGTTTACACCACTCAAAAAAAATCCTCTAATCTGGTGTGCAGGTGATGATGACATGCACATGACATGCACAATATAATTTCATTTTCTTTCTTTTATTTATAATGGGCTTCGGTGGCAACGAGGGCCAAAACTGGTGTCCACCTGTGGCACTGAATGAGTTTTAATGAGATATAGCCTGGCAAGGCAGTCATAATCTGAACATGTATGGAGTGATTGATGAATGAATGCATTAAACATAATATGAATGCTGTTTGTGCTGGGATGGTTACACCTGTGCTGGGCAACTCCAGAGCAGGACATAGTACTGTAGCTTGTCCATGAAAAGATTACAGTGGTGCATAAGCACTTGTATATAGCCTATAGGTCAGAGTCAAATCTGCAATCTTATCTGAATTATGTTTAAATGGGGGAATGGCTATTGATAACATTGCAAATGTTAATGTTATTGTCACTCAATAGATATAGACATTCATGTCCATATGCCTTTATTAAATGTTATTTTTGTAAAAAAAATATGTATTAGTTTGTTAGATATACATTTTGGAGTGGATAGATGCCTGTCAAATTGTTAGACAAGCTGCGCTGCATGTCTACGATGGAACAAACGTGTGTGGAAACATGATAACATCCTACACGCGTTCAGACCTGATGAGAGATCTGAGCAGGCCGTACGCTCAAGTCAAAGTCATGATCATCATCATCATTTTTCGACGGTCATGGATTTAACAATTAAATATATGAATCACGATAGAATGATACATGACGACAATTGCGGCCATTATCACTTTGATAAATGAGGGGCAAAACAATGTGTTAAATTTAAGGCATTGACACCTTGTCGGTTTGAAGGTAGTCCACAATTCTAAATAGCTTGTTTAAAAAAAATCACACTCGTGTGAAGTGAGGGGCACCCTCTGTGGCTGCCACATGACGTCAATGTTTGTGTAACTGCTGTAAACAAACATTAAGAGTCCGTAGACTTGGCTGCCGGATGACGTAACTTCCGAAAGACAGACGTTGGATGGGCTAGCGCCCCTCAAAAAAGAAATCAAAACATAGCAAAAATGGAAGATATATAAAGTCTACAAGCCATGTCTGCTAAAGATGGCAGATATATAAAGTCTACAAGCTATGTCTGCTAAGGATGGGAGATATATAAAGTCTACAAGCCATGTCTGCTAAAGATGGCAGATATATAAAGTCTACAAGCTATGTCTGCTAAAGATGGCAGATATATAAAGTCTACAAGCTATGTCTGCTAAAGATGGCAGATATATAAAGTCTACAAGCTATTGCTGCTATTCCTTGTGATTAACATGCATGTCTGAAACAATCCACAAGTGTGTTTGCATGTGTGCAAATCACACTCATGTAAAAATGAGAGGCGCCTTTGTTTGCCTTTGTACGTCTCAGGGGCATTAATGCAAACATAACAAGTCCATAGACTTGGCTGCCACGTGATGTCATGTCTGAAAGCCAGACGTTGGAGGGGGGACGGACGGACGGACCCAGAAGTTGCTTACCGGTAGTTTATTTGAGGATTTTGTTGTAGGGGAAGAGGGGCAGGTTCTGAGTGAAAGCAGGAACATCCATGACGGCTGTGGTGGCATCGGGCATCTTGGCTGAAGCAAGGAGAAAGGTGAGCTTGGACACCTCGCCGTACGTGGAGCCGCAGATCTCTTCCTCCTCGTCTCCTTTGAAACATTTCTTCTTTTTGCCGACGTTCCTGTCGTTCTCCTTTGGTCCGAATCCCACCACGTGCACACTGAGTTTGCGGCTGGTCGGCCCTCTGTGATCCTGGAACCAGGAGACCAGCTCAGCCCGGGTCATCTGCTTCAGAGCGTCAGCCTCTTTGTTGAACCTATCAAAGACATACTGCTGGGTGACCACCTCGTACCAATTCCTGTTCACCTCCTCCCCCAGGTGGGTGTCCTCGCTCAACTTCTCCTTCACCAAGGCAGTGACCTGCGTATCGAAGGCCTCCTCGGTAAGTGCACTCAGCATCTCCCCAAACAAAACCAAAAACTCTTCAATCTTCAACTCCACCGCCTCTGTATTGAACTTCGTGGCCTGGGTCCCCACCGTGACGGAGAAACCCAGAACTCCTGAAGTGATTCTGCACAAGGGGTAGACGAGGTACCCCAGAGTCTCTTTGGTTCTCAGGAAGTTAAAGCAAGGTTCTTCCATGTGCATCACAAGTAGCTCCATTAGAGCGTGTTCCCTCAGGTTCTTAGGTCCGGACTGGTAGTAAACTGTGACCTCGGAATTGGCATCGCCCTTGTTGAGTGATTTGACCTTGCACAGGTGATGCTTGGGAGGCAGCTCCACAACTCTGTACACCAGTGGCACCTCTACTGTCAGCTTGGAGAACTGCAATTTGTCTCTGACATATTGCAGGAACTGCGCTGATTCTGTACTATTGAAGTTGCCTTGCACCAGTCCCTCTGCGTACAGCTGAGCCTTGAAGTCCTTGCTGAAGTCCATCAGTTCCTCTACAGTCACTCCAGCTGCCAGAGCCTGGTAGGTCTCCACCGTGGACCAGCGAGAGTGCTCTAAGATCACCAGACGCACGTCCGTGGCGAGCTGCTGGGGTTTAATGAGGACGTTGAAGTACGTTTTCATCAGCTGCTCAGTGAACATGCTAAATACATCAGGGGAGGTAGAGAACTCCGCCAGATGATCGATTATCAGGTGTAGAAGCAACGGCAGCTTGTGGTTGAATCCATTGACCTTGATGACCAGGCCGTGCTCCCCGGCCTCCAGTACATACTCCAGACAGGCCACATCGGCCACGTAGGCAGGCTCAGCCAGGTTATGAGTCAGGATGTTTACCAGCAGGTCAAACAACACCACCTTCTTAGCAGATTGCTGAATTACAGGCGAGATGAGATGAAATACAATGTAAGCCATAGGGAGTTTGAACTTGTTGTCCCTCTTGTACCAGAGGCAGCCCCTGTCTCCGTTGGCTATTCTGACAGGGAACTCTGTGTGCGGGCCGACAGGGGGCTTCAGGGTGAAGTCAGTGGCAATGAACTGGTTCTCTGCAGGGAGGTGCAGCTCCCTGCTGAGCCCCATGTCTGCCGTCCACTGCTCCCTCCACTGCTGTGGGATTTCCTCCACACTGTAATGTGTGCCGAACCACTTCTCCCGGAGGGGACATTGGGCCTGGTGTTCTGGTGACAGCAGCATCAGATTGGCTTTCTCTGGGGCGAGAAGTGAGAGAGCCGCACTGATCACCTCTGGTTTGAACTCGAACATCAGCTGATCTCCAGTCAGGAAGTCCTTTTTAGGGAACAGCTGCATGTACTCACAGACATCCTCCACATATTCTATAGGGTCAGTCTGCTCCTCATAGTGGAATTCATTGGCTAAAATCTGTTGTATCTCCTCATATATTCTTTGCTGTGGGCCCAGTGTCTTCAGCATCCTCACATACTGGAACACAAGGTCAGCCACCTGGTAGAAGTTTTTAAAGCCCTCGTCAGTGAGGGTGACGGAAATTGAGAAGATAGAGGAAGTGGTATTATTGTTGAAACCAGACTCACTGGCTCCTACAGACAGACCGAGAGCCCAACACTTCCTCCTGAGTGTTGAGAGGATGCTGCCTGCGCCCTCGTGACCAATCAGCCATGCGATATAATCGAGAGGCTTCACTCTGTAGTGCGTCTCCTCCTGCGCAGGGAGGGCCCAGGCGATGTTCAAAGCATGAACCTTTTTCACCGCAACCACTCTGTACAGCTTGTTGAAGGCCGGTGTGTCAAATGGATCCAATAGGTCTGAGAATTCCGGCTTGGGCTCGTTGTTGTTGGGAACCTTGCTGAAGATGCCTCGCACCCATTCCTCCAGAGTGTCTAGTTTATGTTGGGACTGAACGGCTAGTGTCATGTAATGGGCAGAGTAGTGTCTCTTCCAGAATGCATGCAGACGTTCATACACATTGACTTTATTCTTCCTCGGCTCTTTCTTCAATGTCTGGGCATTTCCCAAGTAAAACTTACCCATGGGGTGTGCAGGTTTGGCCAGGCTGCCAAACAGCATCTCCTGCCTGTGAGAGTTTGATGGTTTAGCCAGCTGGTACTCGCTGTCCACAGCTTCCACTTCCCTATCAATGGCATCGCTTTTCATCAGGGGACAGATGAAGAACTGAGCCCATCTGTCCAGAGCCTCTCTGAAGTGCATCTTCTGGACATCGAACTGGAAGATGGTCCTCTCACAGTCAGTGGAGGCGTTGTCGCTTCCTCCGCATTTCTTCAGGAAAGCGTCAAATCCATTCTCAGACGGGTACTTCTCACTACCCATGAACACCATGTGTTCCACGAAGTGGGCGAGGCCAGGCAGGTCGGCGGGGTCACTGAAGCTGCCCACGCCGACACATAACGCCGCCGCAGAGGGTTTTTCAGAAGGCCCTTTCTTCTTCCTTTTCTCAAGGTCATCGTCCTCATCTCCTGATGCCACTGGACCATCCTCATCATCTCCTGGTGCCACTGGACCAACCTCATCATCCCCTGATGCCATTGGACCAACCTCATCATCCCCTGATGCCATTGGACCAGTGTAGTTGGATATGAGCAGCGCTCTCAGTCCATTCTCCAGCTCAATGTACCTGTACTGTTTGGGGTCACTGGGTGACTTAATAATGTCGCTGTCGCCAACATTGTCCTCTCCTCCTTCAGCACCTCCTCTTCCTCCAGCTTCTCCTGCTACATGGGCATCTTCCCAGGCCATGGGTCTGGTATTGTCTGAGCCACTTCCTTGCACAGAGGACATGGGTTCCGTATCATTTGAGACACTTCCTTGCAGCATAACAAGACGCCACAGTTTCCTGGACCAGTGAAGGAAAAAGGGAAAAGGGGCCTTTCCTCTGCATTGTCAGCAGAGACAAGGCACTTTTTCATTTTTCTTCTTCACTGGTGACATCAGTGAGGTATTAACTATGACATACCGGTACCTAAATTTGGGCAAGGTTTCAGCCCGATCAGAGACCTGTTGACTTTCATTATATAGGCCTACTATTAGAGCGGCGCCCGGCTGTATAGAGCACAGAGTCGGTAACGATGGAAGTTGGAGCTCCATGCCCCACCCCCATGCCCCACCCCCATGCCCCACCCGGCTATGCAATACCCGTTGTACCCGTGTCAGAGTACCATGCCCCACCCGGCTATGCAATACCCGTTGTACCCATGTCAGAGTACCATGCCCCACCCGGCTATGCAATACCCGTTTATGCCCATACATGGAGATTGTCCACAGTCTAAGAGTATCTGTCTACTGTCTAATGGTTTTCATTATGCGCAATGTCCATTTTCAAGTTTTCAAAAAGTACAAAAATCTTTTGAAAATAGCAGATCTACAAGCTGACAACATGTTCACGTTGTGAGTTTGTACATTGTCTATTTCCAAATAGCAAGCAAGTAGGGCTGAAGTAGCTAATGTATGTTTTGTAATAATAATCAAAATCTACAAAGTGACTTTGACAAAGTGACTACAAAGTTTTCAAATAATTGTAGTGGAGTAAAAAGTACAATATTTGCAGTAAAAGTATAGTAAAAGTATTGATTTTGAAATAATAATAAATAAATGAAACATTATAGGCCTACAGTACCTGAGTACCCGTACCTGTGACAGGTGAGTTGCCTAGCTGTCACAGCCAAGTGTTGAAGGGTGTTAAAGTGCTATGCTATCAGCAGAATACATGCATGCAATTATGACACTTTTTAATGCTTCTGCCAAAAAGAACGGGCTCTTATGAATAAAGACAATACCCTGGAAGCATAATAATTCAGTCTGGCACTCTCCATGTATTTGTTCAGATAACATTGTGGGAAAAAGGTAATTACAAAATGATTTATTGTAATCCTTTGATATATTGCACCAATTTAGGTTAGCGTTTGTTGAGTGCTTTGTGGTGTATTGTTGTATTGATGCAGTGTGTCAGTTGCTGTAAAGTTGGAGGTTGTCACGACACCTATAACCCTAACCTTAACGTCACAGAAATTATGCCTAAACCTATAACCTCAAAAACCCGTCCACCTTGGCGGAAAACTGAGGAAAGAGAGATGCCAATAAGTATACACTGACCGACACTGGCTCAAACATCAACATTTAAAACACACAGCATGGCATAGTTTCTGTGAGGTTTAAGGCGTAGTGTCTGTGAAGTTAAAGGTTAGGGTTATAGTTTCTGTGAGGTTTAAGGCGTAGTGTCTGTGAAGTTAAAGGTTAGGGTTATAGTTTCTGTGAGGTTTAAGGCGTAGTGTCTGTAAAGTTAAAGGTTAGGGTTATAGTTTCTGTGAGGTTTAAGGCGTAGTGTCTGTGAAGTTAAAGGTTAGGGTTTAGGCACAACCTGGGCTTCACACCAATGAAAGAGGGAGTCCCATATACCAGTGGTTCCCAAAGTGGGGTCCGGGGACCCCTAGGAGGGAGTTCCAGGGGGTCCCCAGCTAAATGACAGTTTGGAACCAAATGGACCCTTATGGGTTTGTAACTCAGAGAGTGTACAAATGGGACCAATTGGACCCTAACTGGTCCATTTGGTTCCATTTGTACACTCTCAGAGTTATTGATTTTACAATATAAATCGGGGTCTCAGAGATAGAAATGCCATTAAATGGGGGTCCGTAGACTAATGCATGTCAAACTGGGGGTCCTTGAAATGAAACGGGTTGAGAATCACTGCTAGAGCCGTACAGATCTTCTCTTATGGGTCCCTGGCATATCTTTTTCAAATGGGGGTCCGCGAGATAATTAGTGTCCATTTGGGGGTCCTTGACATGAAAAGGTTTGGGAACCACTGCCATATACAGTATAGCCTACAATGTGAACAAAGCCTGAGGTCTAAGGACCCCCTATGGGTCCTGGACCCCCTATGGGTCCTGGACCCCCTATGAGGTCTGCCTGAGGTCTAAGGACCCCCTCTGGGTCCTGGACCCGGGAGCCCCTATGGGTCCTGGACCCGGGAGCCCATGTTGAGGTCTAAGGACCCCCTATGGGTCCTGGACCCCCTATGGGTCTAAGGACCCCCTATGGGTCCTGGACCCCCTATGAGGTCTAAGGACCCCCTATGGGTCCTGGACACCCTATGGGTCCTGGACCCCCTATGAGGTCTAAGGACCCCCTATGGGTCCTGGACACCCTATGGGTCCTGGACCCCCTATGAGGTCTAAGGACCCCCTATGGGTCCTGGACCCGGGACCCCATGAGGTCTAAGGACCCCCTATGGGTCCTGGACCCGGGACCCCATGAGGTCTAAGGACCCCCTATGGGTCCTGGACCCGGGAGCCCATGAGGTCTAAGGACCCCCTATGGGTCCTGGACCCGGGACCCCATGAGGTCTAAGGACCCCCTATGGGTCCTGGACCCGGGAGCCCATGAGGTCTAAGGACCCCCTATGGGTCCTGGACCCGGGACCCCATGAGGTCTAAGGACCCCCTATGGGTCCTGGACCCGGGAGCCCATGAGGTCTAAGGACCCCCTATGGGTCCTGGACCCGGGAGCCCATGTTGAAGACCCTTGGTGTGGAGCATGTGGAGTCAGTGAGTGTGGAAGTTACACACGTGCACGCAGGCACATACCGGTATGCATACACATAAAAATAATTACACGCACGCACGCACGCACGCACGCACGCACGCACGCACGCACGCACGCACGCACGCACGCACGCACGCACGCACGCACGCACGCACGCACACACGCACACACACTAGCACACACCTTTAACACACACCACTGCGTTGTATATTAAGAGAGCATGTATCGGTATGACATGTTGACCGAATATTGACCCTAACTGTTACATTAGCTATACTATCTCCCAGTGTGCAGAATGGCTTTACAGATGTTTTCCACCTGATTACCTCTGGCAGAAAGCAATAGAAGGTGATAGAAAGCGGCAAAACTGCTGACTTAATAAAATAAAATGAAATAAAAAGAGATTGAAATAAGATATCATACCTCAAGTTGTTATGGGGAGCGGCTCAAGAAACGCTTTGGTCAGCAAGTGTACCAGAGACGGATTGAATCTTCTTTTTTTGAGGAGCCAAGTCACAAACTCTGCTTGAACGTTCGGTTCGCTAAGGTTTTCACACATATCTGCTGTAAGTGCATAACAGAATAAGATTGTTGAAATGCACTCAAATGTATTAAATGTAATGCCTTTCTACCTAAACCAGTGTTAGAGATTGTACACTACAGTGTACCAGTAAGACACCCTGAGGGCGAGAAGCGACCTCACCCTAGCGGGCACGCATCCGCCTGGGTGACGGCATCCGCCTGGGTGACGGCAGACCCCACGCATCCGCCTGGGTGACGGCAGACCCCACGCATCCGCCTGGGTGACGGCATCCGCCTGGGTGACGGCAGACCCCACGCATCCGCCTGGGTGACGGCAGACCCCACGCATCCGCCTGGGTGACGGCAGACCCCACGCATCCGCCTGGGTGACGGCAGACCCCACGCATCCGCCTGGGTGACGGCAGACCCCACGCATCCGCCTGGGTGACGGCAGACTGCACGCATCCGCCTGGGTGACGGCATCCGCCTGGGTGACGGCAGACTGCACGCATCCGCCTGGGTGACGGCAGACTGCACGCATCCGCCTGGGTGACGGCATCCGCCTGGGTGACGGCAGACCCCACGCATCCGCCTGGGTGACGGCAGACTGCACGCATCCGCCTGGGTGACGGCATCCGCCTGGGTGACGGCAGACCCCACGCATCCGCCTGGGTGACGGCAGACCCCACGCATCCGCCTGGGTGACGGCAGACTGCACGCATCCGCCTGGGTGACGGCAGACTGCACGCATCCGCCTGGGTGACGGCATCCGCCTGGGTGACGGCAGACTGCACGCATCCGCCTGGGTGACGGCAGACTGCACGCATCCGCCTGGGTGACGGCAGACTGCACGCATCCGCCTGGGTGACGGCAGACTGCACGCATCCGCCTGGGTGACGGCAGACTGCACGCATCCGCCTGGGTGACGGCAGACCCCACGCATCCGCCTGGGTGACGGCAGACCCACGCATCCGCCTGGGTGACGGCATCCGCCTGGGTGACGGCATCCGCCTGGGTGACGGCAGACCCACGCATCCGCCTGGGTGACGGCAGACTGCGCGCATCCGCCTGGGTGACGGCAGACTGCTGGGCGAGCGCTGGTGCTTTGGCATGGGGGTTCAGATCAACATATGGAATGAATTCTGTACTGGCCACATATGAGCGTGTCTTCAGTGTACGGAATGTCAAAACAAGAAGGACGGGTGGGGAAGGATCAACATAATGGAATGTCAGAACAGGTCACACACACACACACACACACACACACACACACACACACACACACACACACACACACACACACACA
>NC_136808.1:61962902-62042902 GCF_951216825.1 Electrona antarctica | reverse complement strand
AGGACGTGCAGTACTGCAGGCCAGGGGGCGCCGGTCGGCAACCTTTTTGACATGAAATGCCATGTTTTTATTTCCTTGATGGTCAACATGGACCAACATGAAATTAAATTATGAACCACATCAAAATGTTATATTTCCAACTGATTTTGACTGTTTTCTCCTTCTGAAATATTTTTCTTTCACATCAGGATGTAATGATCATTAGACCCAATATCCCAGCAATCTCCCAGACTCCGTCCGCAGTCAGAGTTCAGAGTTTTAATGAATGAAACAGGAATTATGTGCAGGATGTAATTTGCATACAGATTTGAGGAAACATAATTTAGTTGACTAATTTATTTTATTTTCTCACTTATGCAAGTGTGCAGTGATCCACCTCCCCTGTGCCAATGTTAGCACCTGTGTCTAAGGTTGCCTACCCCTGCTGTAGGCTATATTGCACTCTTGTTGTATGCGTTAATTCAATATCAGGCTATTCTAATTCAAAATGAAACCACTAAAGGGTTGCCTGCAGGTAGCTGACCAGTGACTATGTTCTTGTGAGTCGTGAGGACTCTTTAGTTTGACTCCCTCTCTCTCTCTATTTTCTGCTTCCCATCTCCCTACATTCTGAATAAAGCAGAAACAAAAAGGCCAGAAATAATCTCCAACTGAAACCACTAACATCATTTATTTTCAGATTAAACATTTGAATAGATTCTCACAGAGTCTCCCTCATTACATGCGTATTCGGACGGTAATTATATGTGATCAGGGATGTTGGGAGTTGGTCCAAACTTTAAAAAAGTTGATTTTAGCTTCCAGGCTGCAACGCATCTATCTCTCTCTCTCTCTCTCTCTCTGTCAGTCAGTCTGTCTTTCCCCGTCTCTCTCTCATCAGTAGACTATTGAAATACCTAGTCATTGTCAGTATGGAGCTGTATTATTTATTTGACGGAACCTTTAGATGTAGTCTACTGCCGGGAATAGAGAAAGAGAAAAGGAAGGGAAGTTTTCTTTCTGGGCTAGCCCAGCCAGTCCTGGTTGCATAAAGGCTGAACTTACCTTGAAGACAATAATCTCGAGTTGATATGAACGTGAGGAAATGTCAACTATAGTGACATTTTGAGCCTAATGCAATTAGTATCATGTCTGTCTCTGGTGAAACCCTAGAGCACAGACACACTTAAACCCTATGAAATGTACAAAATAGAGAGGCTCTGAGCCGTGGAGAAATGCTGAAAAGGTCTCATGCAATATGAATGCTAACCATCATTTAGAGCAAAATTGGAAAAACTTCTTTGGCTGATATCTGCTTTTTGCACCTAAATTGAATCTTGCGTCTCCAACACAATGTATACATAATGGCATTCAATTTCCACGTTTTTAATGGAATGATCTTATCGTATACTGTATGTTTTTAATGGAATGATCTTATCGTATACTGTATGCTGTCAGGAAAGAACTTCAGAAAGTTTTCTGGCCAACAGAGAGAGACTTTAATGTGACCGCAGCTTGAATTATGAAACAGAATATCATGTATGCAGCTGGAATCTGCCTGCTATATCTTGACAGATGTACTGAATATTTTTCACAAGGTTATATTTGGTTGCAGGGAGTCCCCTGACGACCAAAGAACATTTGAGAGTAGGAGTAGGAGTTGGGAGGAATCACATTATGGTTCCTCCAAACCGTAATAATGTCAAAGAATCAAGGTGTCTCTACGGCTTGTATTCTGTAACGTTTCCTCACAGCCCGCATGCTACTGATAACAGATTCATTCCATACAAATATATATTATTATGGAATACCATTATGAATAATGTTGAATGTTAGCGACGGTAGTGTAGCCTGACATTGGGAGGGTTTGTAATTGACAATTATGCAAGTTGAACCGAACAATGGAAGAGGACCAGATTCCCTCCCCCCAAGTACCGGTGTCGCTCTGAGCAAGTAAGATCAGAGAGACGCCCCAATGGTGAGGTGAAAAGGAGTAACATTCCTCCCTTACACTGGCTTGCTAAAAGTGCCAGATGCGCCCGTTTGTCTACAAACTGAATTAACAATCAACCACCCCTGGATTAACCTGACAGCAAAGGGGGGTTTTTGAGAGACCACAGACCGAATAAGAGAAAGAGAGAGGTGACTATCAGGACACGACCCAGGGTCAGACCCAGGTCTGACCGAGAGATGAACTCTCACAGGATGGACCAAGATGGGGTGTCCTACCTCGTTACATTACAACACACGCACGCACCACTGATACTCCAATCAGCAATACATGCTCCCTGTTTTTGTTCTCAATGTAATCATTTTCTACCTGTTGACATATGGAAACTATGGAACATGTAAAATGAGTGAGCGAGGCTGAAGGGAGAGTGTGTGTGTGTGTGTGTGTGGGTGTGTGTGTGTGTGTGTGTGTGTGTGTGTGTGTGTGTGTGTGTGTGTGTGTGTGTGTGTGCGCGTGTGCGCACACATCTGTGTACTAACGCTTGAAAGAGGAGATGGCTCAGCGATAAGGAGAGAGTGATAGGTGCACAGGACAGCGTCTTTCCCTCTTCCTGAGGGCCGTAAAAGATGGATAAACAATTCTGTTGACTCCAACTAAAACTGGTTAAAACTGGATTTGGAGTTAGACAAAGGAAAACGCCTAATTTAGTTTGAGACCCCTTTTCAATATAACGTGTGTCACCCAAGACACGTTGCTCATTTTGGTCGAGACGCTGGCTGAACCACATCAGCCGGTGCGTTCTTTTACCGGCAGCCGGGGGGCTGCACCTCCGCGAAACCACATCAGGACTTAGAGCGGTCCCGTTTGCTAACTTGTGGTTTTCCATATGAAACGATTTGATCGACTTTTATACTTTATACTTTAACTAAACAAGGACGAGTAAAGTTACACTCGCGTGCAGCGCTGGAAACTAATTTTGTCAACTTAACCCTGGTATCCAGTTTCCGAGCGCCGCTGAGGTTTCATCATCACAAAGGTTGGTCAAGGATTTATTGAGACATCCGAGCTCCCAGAACGACATGATAACTAATGATAGGATTAGCTACCCTTTTACTTAGTTTTGTCATTTAAATCTTAAAAGTGACGCCAACCTAGAGCATCTCCTCGCGAGAAGATAACTTCCTCTATCCCTCTTTCTTCTTCCTAAAACTATACTATCTATTCTTTGCTACGTGTTTTAAACAGAACGAAGCTATAATTGTAATATAATTTTGACCAGATCGAATTTAATTGTGTACTACCATTGACTAACTCCGCTTCACCGCGCGAGTTATCAACAGTAGGACTCACACCGGCCTGGCAAAATATATATTTTCAATGCACAACAGTTTATTTAGCTGAAGCTCATGTCTCCACTAAATACCTGTTGACGCGCTCGTTCATTTGCTATGTGGTGTTATTTTGAATGAATGATTGCACACGACCAGGTGCAAGTATTTTTGTAACAGTATTTCGATATAATAAATATCTCATTTTGCTGGTACAATCTAAACAAATCTCTGGACTATTCTTTGATTCCGTCTGTGTATTTGATTTGTTTTATATTGGGGGGAACTGTAACACAGTATTTATTCATACCAGGTATTCGTAACTCACGTCTTCAGATAGACGTTTTTATGATAAGATACACAGTATGTACATAGTTTCAAATCGCTTCATTCCGAGTGGAAACTATGTGCATATTGACAGGCTAAGTGACTCACGTCTTCAATTGGACGTTAATGAGATGCAAGTAGATAGGAATTAAATGTGTATTCGATTCGCTGGCGAGTCGGGGTTGCATTTGATTTCTGGCTAATTGACATCATAATCTTGCCTAATAATCCCTACATAATGGTGCTCCGTTAACGGAACTGGTTTACTGTGTTATATAAGACCCTTCGATGTGAGAGAAATTAATGTACATGTAATTGGAATCGAGGTTGTTGTTTTTTTAGAGTTGTTTTTAGAGTAAATGGTTTGATCCGCGTCTCACGCTGTGACCGTGGCTGGAACCTAGAACATTACGTTCGAATACCCTCCGACATTTAGGTCCCTGGTTTCTGCAGAAACGGGATTACTATTTACTGGAGCGTAATTAATAAAAAGTGGGCTATCGTTTAAGAGATTCTGTTTCCTAACGCCCAGTTGCACTGTACCCCGAATGTAAGCTATTCATGGGTCATTTCAGCAACGAATGTTTGCCACTTGACTAAGCGATTAGATTCGTATAGTGTGTATTTTGCGCTATTGTCTAGTGGAACCTGAGAATTCTCTCTTTACTATAAAACGGCTCACGGGATTACAGAAAGACCATTGGTTTAGTATGAATTTAGACTTAAGTGTCTCCATTAGTGTGCCGCTTTTTGAGGTATCGAGTTTTTTAAATCAGGAGAGTAAACAGATCTATACTGTCTGGTCGTTGGCTTGATTGCTTTTACGGGGCCCATACGGTTCAAGCAGCGTTATACTTGGTGTGACGTTGGTCAAAAGACAGTGTGAAACCATCTAATGTTCGGGGGACTCTGGCCATTGTGTTTTGCGACTTTGCGAGGTCGCCATTTTGGAAATTGGTGACGTGGGGCGTTTCCGCTGTACTTGTGGGACGCTGCTTCCAGCCAGATTGCAAAATCGCCATCTTGATTTCCCCCGTCTGAACTCCGCCCTGAGAGGTGGGGGTCTCAGGCTGTGACACTCTGTGTCCAGCCTACTGACACGTTGTTGTGATACAAGTAAGGCGTGCCGCCCCATCTAGTGGCCGTCGCTGGTGTCACACGTGTCATAACATTAGCTTCACTATGTGAGCTGTAAGAGGGCACATGCATGGTCGTGTGTTTTGCTGCTTGACGAAGATTAACACCTCTTAATCTTTGCACTTGGTGGGGACGTTATTTTGCGTGTCAAAATACACTCATTAAGTTCGCATATACTGGTAGCTCATTAATTACCTCACTGCTGTGGGGACATTTTGCGTTGTTTGCTTGTGTTTGTAAACATATAGCGTGGTGTTGTGGTAACTCACGTAAACCCTCTTTTACGCTCATTTCAGGCAAATTCGGTTGTGGATAATTGATTTTGTGGTGCATAGGTGAAACGTTTCTGCTATTTACGGCCTGTGCCTTGGACAAAATTGGAGCATTCTTTAAATTTGCATAGCCTTTGTTCTGTGCAGAATCAAGCTTGTTTTGTTTAAGGGATACAGGTCTTTTGTTATTCGTTTTAATCACACCCCTGCCCTAGCTTATTTCAGGCATTATCATTTGACTTTACATTTTTAAGGTGGACTTTGGTTGACTGATCGTTTTAAAATCTTTCAGGATTTCAGTCGATTCATTGGCCCGTTATGCTCAAATGGGTTTGTTTTGAAGATTACAGTTCCAATTTTGAGATGGGGATTGACTTAATTATTTTAATGATTCATTCCGATCTCTCGTTGGACGCTGGGATTTTTAAAATAAACTCTGTTTAAGTGTGTGGTTGATGTTTTAATTGACCAGGCAATTAAATTGTTGAGTTTACTTAATTAATACCATTTTGTCATTAGGAGTGTGAATTTCAAGAGATTCAGTCATTCCTTAGTGGCATTTAAAATTTAAGGCTCGAAATAACCTTCTGGCTAAGTGAGTGGTGGATCTAACAACCTTTTGAGGTTTTGATCGACCAGGCAATTAGCTTGCTGGTTTAATTGGTTATTTCCGTTTGGTTGGATGTGTGGTTGATTAAACCTTTGAGGTTTGGTTGATCAGGCAATTGACTGATTGGGTTTAATTAATTATTTTAATTTTGGACATTTACAGTTTGAGATTTTTAATTCAATTTTTTTTTTTTGTGTTTATTCCCTTTTTAATTTGTATTCACTCCCTTTCTTCCTTGCAAAAGGAACTAAGGGTGTTAATAAAAAGGGGGGTTAGGGGCAGGAATAATAACACAAACGATATAGCCTTTTCACTTGTGCACAATTGTCCTCAAACCAAATTGAGGACCACAGTGCTGTTTTTACCTGAGAGGCAGCGAGGGAGCGTGGTTGTTGCATTGTTTCCTACCGCTGTCTGTTGACAGAAGTGTTGCGGCTTAGAAGCATACTGTGCTGTTAGCCAGCTACACGAACAGGGAGCATGGATTTTTGCGTAGCTATAAGAAAGATGCTTAGTCTGACAGACTCAGACATTCCTAACGTCGGTCAAATAGATGCAGACACGGTCCTTTCAAATCTCCAAACTTTAGCTAGTGCTCATGCTGAATCAAGACTTTACACTGAGGCAGAACGCGAGAAATTAGCTGGGCATGTATTGGCAAACTTAGTCCGGTTACATGAGCTTGATTGCTTAGCAGCCAAAGCTAACGTGGAGGCAATTGCCAGGTCTCGGCAGCAGATAAAAGACTTGACTGATGAACTGGAGTTACGAAAGACACAGGCTCGCTTGACTGATATTGTCACCAAGCTAGCCACCGCAGATAGTAAGTTGAGTAGGGCTAAACGAGAGATCGCCGACCTCAAGGCGCAGTTTACCCAGTTTCAACAGACCAACAGTGACCTCGTGGAGGCACAGCTGGAAATAACTTGCTTACAGGGCACTAATTCCCCACCGGGGACTCCTCCTTTAGGGGGGAGAGATGCCCAGTTACGGCAAAGTCTGACTTTCCAAGGCACACCCATTTTGGATGTGGAAGGAAGGTCTACAGACCCATTGGTGACCAACCGGCTGGATACCGACGTCACTTTGTGCGAAGGAACAGACTTGGGTTTGTTGATAAGCACTGACTTCTATGATTCCAGCCTGACCATTCCGGTCATTGGCAAAATCCCTGCGTTACTGCAGCGGGACCAACGGTCCCCTGATGGGACGACGGCCCCTGTGAAAAGAGACTTTGATCTAGTGTCATTACAGGCGGCTGACCCAGCCCTAGCCCACATGATGGCGCTCCTTGCTGGGGACACACCAACACCTATCCCTGACACAGACAGGGACTCAACAGAGTACCTAACACAACTACTGTTGTCAAGCGACTGCATGTCACTGAGCAATGGTCTGTTGGTGTATGCTGTTGATTCATATACTTCTCCGCGTCTAGTTATACCCCAGCACCACAGGGGGGTACTATTAAGCTTCGGCCACAACTCCCCAACTGCTGTACACCGAGGTGTCGAGGCAACCTGCGATGAGTTGTGCCAGATGGCCTATTGGCCCAAAATGTACCAAGACGTGGTTCATTATGTGAAAGGTTGTTTGACGTGCTGTCAGTTCCAACCTTCAAGTCCAACCCCGAGAACACCCTTACAAGAGAGGGGAATTATGTTCCCATGGGCAGATCTGCAGATAGATTGGATTGGACCATATGCCAGATCTTCTCAGAAGAACTTGGCAAAGAGCATGGAGGTCAAGAAAGCCCACTATGGCAAAAGGCCCTCGCAGGACCAGCTCCAAATAAGGGATTTGGTTCGGTGTTCCACTTTTGCTCACCAAGAGGGGATGAACAATAGGTCCCTCCCCAAATGGAAAGGCCAAGGCAAGCCAGTGACAAAATGGGTACACCGAAACCAAATCAAATTACACACGCCCCAGACAATCACCGAACTGACAGACTCTGAGACCAAAACCAAGGCGAGAGAACTCACCGGCAGGCACAGGTCCCCTGTGCCTTGTTGGCTGCTCTACATTGTAGAACTCTTAGCTGTGTTGTGCCTAGCCTATTGAGTTTCTCGCCTAAATAGTTTAAGCAACATAGGACCCTGTTTCCCGTGAAACAGTAAGAAACCTCCTCCCCTACCGAAACGGGATGATCACTTGGTATGTGTAACACACACACCATTAGTAATTTTTGTTTACATTTTCTTGTTTTATTATTATAAAAACGACCTCAAAGTGCCTGTGCAGAATAATGCTTCCTAAGATAGAGGGTTGACCTTTTGTTCCGTTTCCTGACTCGGTGTGAGACATGATCAAACATCAACCTCGCTAGCGGAATGAATTCAAACCTGTAGGTGCACTAACCTGCTAAACCACCTGTGGTCACAAAATGTAGTTACTGTTTTGTTTTCTACCATTAGAGTGTGAGCCATTGCTCCTTAGTTTTTTCGTTTGTTTGTTTTTACCAGACAAAATAATTATTTCCACTAGACGTTGAGCCATTTGCTCCTTATAGTCTGTTATCGTTTGAATTTTATTTTAACAAACGAAAGTATTATTTCCTCTCTTCTACTCTGGCCCTTGTTCCACTTTTCTCTTCTCTATCACCCTGGTTAGACCAGTACAACTTTATCAATAGGAGTAGAGAGCTCAGTGTAAAATGACTTAGGAGAAACCATGTCGTTTTGGGTGCATGATGTGGTCAATAACACTTTGACCTGCCAGCAATGACATGTTTTGACATTGTTGTGTTTCCCCTGGGAGCGTATGGTCGTGCTCGGGGAAGCCTTACACCCACCTGAATGACATTACAGACACTGCCTCCTGCCTCTCTCTCCCTCACATGGATGTTACCCCGCGCCTAGCGGAACCTTGCATCCGCCTGGATGACACTACAGACACTGTCTCCTGTCCGCTCTTTCTTCCCCACATGAATGCTACGCCATGCCTGGAGGGCATTACACCCAGCTGAATGACAGTGTTTTGAATGAATTGACATTGTTTTGTTTCCCCTGGGAGCGTATGTCGTGCTCGGGGAAGCCTGAATGACCTTCAGACACTGTCTCCTGTTCCTCTCTCTCATGGATGCTGCTCCGTGACTAGCGGAACCTGGCATCCACCTGAATGACAGTGTTTTGAATGAATTGACATTGTTTTGTTTCCCCTGGGAGCGTATGTCGTGCTCGGGGAAGCCTGAATGACCTTCAGACACTGTCTCCTGTTTCTCTCTCTCATGGATGCTGCTCCGTGACTAGCGGAACCTGGCATCCACCTGAATGACAGTGTTTTGAATGAATTGACATTGTGTTGTTTCCCCTGGGAGCGTATGTCGTGCTCGGGGAAGCCTGAATGACATTCAGACACTGTCGCCTGTGCACTCTCTCATGGAATCTACTCTGCACCCAGCAGAACTCTACACCTACCTGAAACGACCGTACAGACACTGCCTTTCCTACCTTTCCCCTGTGTCACAGGTGCTATCCTGGGCATCCAAGGGAGTGCTACGAACATTGACACCACTACAGGGGAACGCGACCCCACTGTCGAAAAAGGGGCCCTATGGGCAAGACAGACACCCCATTGGCCTCAACTTGACATCTTGTCCCGAATGGAGGTCAGGATATGTAACTAGGCCAAACGAAGGTCCACGAACGTTGTCTCTTCATTTATCCTAGAGAGGGGATATGTAGCCTGACATTGGGAGGGTTTGTAATTGACAATTATGCAAGTTGAACCGAACAATGGAAGAGGACCAGATTCCCTCCCCCCAAGTACCGGTGTCGCTCTGAGCAAGTAAGATCAGAGAGACGCCCCAATGGTGAGGTGAAAAGGAGTAACATTCCTCCCTTACACTGGCTTGCTAAAAGTGCCAGATGCGCCCGTTTGTCTACAAACTGAATTAACAATCAACCACCCCTGGATTAACCTGACAGCAAAGGGGGGTTTTTGAGAGACCACAGACCGAATAAGAGAAAGAGAGAGGTGACTATCAGGACACGACCCAGGGTCAGACCCAGGTCTGACCGAGAGATGAACTCTCACAGGATGGACCAAGATGGGGTGTCCTACCTCGTTACATTACAACACACGCACGCACCACTGATACTCCAATCAGCAATACATGCTCCCTGTTTTTGTTCTCAATGTAATCATTTTCTACCTGTTGACATATGGAAACTATGGAACATGTAAAATGAGTGAGCGAGGCTGAAGGGAGAGTGTGTGTGTGTGTGTGTGTGTGGGTGTGTGTGTGTGTGTGTGTGTGTGTGTGTGTGCGCGTGTGCGCACACATCTGTGTACTAACGCTTGAAAGAGGAGATGGCTCAGCGATAAGGAGAGAGTGATAGGTGCACAGGACAGCGTCTTTCCCTCTTCCTGAGGGCCGTAAAAGATGGATAAACAATTCTGTTGACTCCAACTAAAACTGGTTAAAACTGGATTTGGAGTTAGACAAAGGAAAACGCCTAATTTAGTTTGAGACCCCTTTTCAATATAACGTGTGTCACCCAAGACACGTTGCTCATTTTGGTCGAGACGCTGGCTGAACCACATCAGCCGGTGCGTTCTTTTACCGGCAGCCGGGGGGCTGCACCTCCGCGAAACCACATCAGGACTTAGAGCGGTCCCGTTTGCTAACTTGTGGTTTTCCATATGAAACGATTTGATCGACTTTTATACTTTATACTTTAACTAAACAAGGACGAGTAAAGTTACACTCGCGTGCAGCGCTGGAAACTAATTTTGTCAACTTAACCCTGGTATCCAGTTTCCGAGCGCCGCTGAGGTTTCATCATCACAAAGGTTGGTCAAGGATTTATTGAGACATCCGAGCTCCCAGAACGACATGATAACTAATGATAGGATTAGCTACCCTTTTACTTAGTTTTGTCATTTAAATCTTAAAAGTGACGCCAACCTAGAGCATCTCCTCGCGAGAAGATAACTTCCTCTATCCCTCTTTCTTCTTCCTAAAACTATACTATCTATTCTTTGCTACGTGTTTTAAACAGAACGAAGCTATAATTGTAATATAATTTTGACCAGATCGAATTTAATTGTGTACTACCATTGACTAACTCCGCTTCACCGCGCGAGTTATCAACAGTAGGACTCACACCGGCCTGGCAAAATATATATTTTCAATGCACAACAGTTTATTTAGCTGAAGCTCATGTCTCCACTAAATACCTGTTGACGCGCTCGTTCATTTGCTATGTGGTGTTATTTTGAATGAATGATTGCACACGACCAGGTGCAAGTATTTTTGTAACAGTATTTCGATATAATAAATATCTCATTTTGCTGGTACAATCTAAACAAATCTCTGGACTATTCTTTGATTCCGTCTGTGTATTTGATTTGTTTTATATTGGGGGGAACTGTAACACAGTATTTATTCATACCAGGTATTCGTAACTCACGTCTTCAGATAGACGTTTTTATGATAAGATACACAGTATGTACATAGTTTCAAATCGCTTCATTCCGAGTGGAAACTATGTGCATATTGACAGGCTAAGTGACTCACGTCTTCAATTGGACGTTAATGAGATGCAAGTAGATAGGAATTAAATGTGTATTCGATTCGCTGGCGAGTCGGGGTTGCATTTGATTTCTGGCTAATTGACATCATAATCTTGCCTAATAATCCCTACAGTAGCTTCAAACAGCAGATGCCAGCCGAACAAGTTTTTTTTCTCCAAATTTGTAAAGTTTAGCTCAAAGTGCTTTACAGAGCAATAGAGAAAAAAAGAAAAGCAAAGGTAAAACAACATTAAAATAATAGCAGTAATGCAATTTAGTGAGGACATGAATAACAATAAGGATTTTAAAAGTTCAACTGAAAGCAAGAGTGTAGAAGTAGGTCTTGACTTACTTACTTACTCCTCTTCGTCCCCTATGGGACATAAGGCTTCAATGAGCGCTCTCCATTGCATCCGATCCCTGGCAGCATGTTGCGCCTCTCCTCCTCCCCAGGACAGGTTCATCTGTTCCAGCTCCTGCGTCACAGTTCTGCGCCAGGTGGTCTTGGGCCTCCCAGGTTTTCTTTTGCCTGGTGGTGTCCATCTTAAAGGGTCACTTCACCCCTGACACAACCTGATCTTATTTTAATGATGTTTAGGACACTAGAAACACTTTTCCTGGGTTTTTGTGTGCGCAATCCCTGTTTTCAGATATCCTGGTAAGGAATTCAGTTTATGTACGTCAGAATGCCCATGGCCCCTCCCCTCCGGACTACAACAGTCTAACCTCGCGTCACCTTAGAGTATGCGCGTCACCTACACACGGCTACGCCTACACCTGAAGACAGCCCAGAGGGGTGTCCCTAGTCTCTACTTTGTTCCACCTACAACCCCAGGCCACCCCCACCGATGCATTCCTCAGATTGTTTGTGTATTATCATGGCGTCTGCAGTGCAGAGTGATAGCACTCCATGGACAATATTCATTTGAACCGGAATACACAGAAGATCAACCCCAGCGCAGATGAAACGAGCATGCAGGGCAGCCTGGCCCTGGATATTTTTTACTTGATCAAGTAAGTATTTCTGTAGCCCTGAAACATGATTGTCATAAGAGCGTCATGTAAACCATGGCTACGTATTTCTGCAAAGTGTAAACATGATGTAAACTTGCATAATCTAGCAATCGATTGCTTTAATGTGAGAGTTTTATAAAGTTAGGGTAGTAGCTAGGCTATGTATGTGTATAGTTCAGACTGTTCAGAGTGTCGTAGTACGTAGACTTGTTTCAAGATTCCAGTTCATAGACGCAGCCATGTTCTATCCTATCGTTACGTTGGGTCCCGAAAATAGAAGGTCTACAAGCTCACAGCGCATCGCGGATTCGACACTTTGTGAGCTTGTAGGTCTGTTATTTTCGGTGCACCAACGTCATGCATGCAACATGTATAAATCAGGCTTCACGTCGGATAGATGATGATGGCCATATTGTTTTCATTTACAGGAGTCAGGACTGGAGGACAGACAATACGGATGTCGTTTTCAGCCAAACGTGAGAGGAACTGCTGCATCGGAGGGAAGAGTTGTGTTCACCTTATAAATAAGAACATTCCCTTTTCCAAGCCTTCATGTCATCATTTCAAAACTTGGAAAACAGCTATAATGAAGTTTATCTAATAAAACGTTTACATGATGTACACCTGCTTGCTGCTCATTGACTATATGTAAAGAATGAAAAAAGGTTGCACCCAAATTCCATCTAGTGTTCATTTGAACGATTTCATTTGGCAGAAATGGCATATTGCATAACGTGTTGTACATTCTCTTCATGTAATCATTTTGCTGGGGATTGCTTACCATACAGTTGAACTACAGTAAAACATAATGTAACAATATCCACTAATTAAAAGCATGATGATGACACGTGGTTACAATGTTACAGTGAAACATGTTCTCTGAAATTATTGAGAGTCGCACATGAATATGAAACGTAGGCTACGTTTTGTTTTATTATAAAATGCATTATATCTCCCTTCAATATCAATCACAGACTTTCTTCATGCTGTGGGAATGACGAAACAATTGAGGAAAAACACGTTTGTTTAGTGATACTATGCTAATTTATATATATTTAGTTTGCTTTGCTATAAAAAGCTACATGACCATTTTCAACCGTAACGCAGACAGCATCGATGTGGCTGCAGCGGCTCTGTCTAATTCCTGAAGAGTGAATACTTTCTTCCAAAACAAATCTAATGTCCAACCGTTTACTGGTTCAAGAAAAAGGAGAAGCAGACTTCACGTTGTACAAGAAAGAACACATGGCTTCATGTCGTGTTGTTTAGTCATCCACTCGAAAAATGCTAGCAAAAAGTGGTTTGTTATTATTCTTGCAAAAATGAAGGTTGCCAGTTCTTTGACTTTGTGAGAGAAATAAGCAGCCATGTCCATGCAAAGTGCAAACAAGCCTCAAAACAATATGCACATATTTTTGGTTATTTATATTATGTGCCTATTAGGCACATAAGCCGGCTATTTAAAAAAAATAATCTTGAGTGGATAAAGTGCAAATGTGGAATATCTTTGAAACATTTTAACAACACATCACAGGGCTCCATGGCACACATTACGTGGAAAAATACAAATTAATTTGGGGGTCCTTGGCATGTTCATGGAGAACCACTGGTGTGAAAAACATTTGGATGAAAGCCCAAATATCAACTACATTTTAGAAACAAGTCAAAAAAAAGAAACATCAACCAGTGATTGTGAACCACCAATATTTACAAGCAACAAAAATAAACCCAAAGTTGCTTATAATAAGCAGACATGGCAACACTGGGTCACTTCCATGTGTATTTGTTGTTTGTAGAAAATGGGAGGATAAAGATCATAAAGTCACACCTACACGAAGCCTCCCCCTGAGGAACAGCGCAGGAAAGCATTATGGGCATTGTAGGAATTCAGCAATCCAGTCAACCCCTAGTCAAATACACAGACTTCATTCTTTTTCTGGTCAAAGGGTGCAAATTTCAAATTGTGCTACTGTTATCTATTACAAATACCATTAACATTGAGTGACTGGATTTTCTTCCAGAGGTGAAGTGACCCTTTAAGGCCACCTTTGTGATGCAGTCCTGCTCCATCCTCAGTACATGTCCTAGCCATCTCAGGCGTCTGTGTGTAATGTCCTTTGTAATGCTCCGGCTCCCTGTTTGTTTGTACAGTTCATTGTTTGATATTTTATTCGGCCAAAAGATGACATATACGTCTGAGGCATCTGTTGCAGAACAGACTTGACATTGCTGTTGTATAGGAGCATCTTGGTCTTGAGCTGTGCTTTAAAAATGTCTACAGAGGCTGCCTGTCGAAGGTACAGTGGGAGTTTGTTCCACACCGTCGGCCCCTAGAAGCAGAAAGCTGCTTCACAGTGTTTTTATATAGGCACTATACTATACTATACTAGCCCCCCCCCCTCTACACCAAGTACCTTCGGTAGTTAACCTATTAATCCTGTGGCCTATTCCCCCGAAAAATCTTCTAAATCCTCCGTTTTTTGAAAAACATTATGTTGATATTATCAGTAGTTTTCAAACCTTTTCATGTGAAGGTCCGCCGACCCGCATCTCAAAACATTTTGTTCCATGGACCACCAGAAGCAAAGATTTGACTTAAAAAGGTTCACTTTAAAAATGTACATTTGTACATATTTTCATGACTTTTTGCATTAATTCTTGCATAGCTGCTATTTTTAAAAGTATAACATTAATTACACAGACGCTTTCCCAGTTTGAATGGGTTAAACGTCACCATTCCTTTATTATTATTGATTAGAAACACACTCGGTTTGTTTTCTCCACAAATATCCATTTATTTGTCACACATTTACTGAAAATTACAGTTTATTTAAAGGACACAGAAAGGTCAAATAACACAGATACATGTAGCTAGGAGTAACTAGTCAGTGCATGGCACATTCTCAGGGACACGACCCAGTGTGAGTCTTTGGTTCTGCCTCTCTGGCGTGTTAAAGACAGAAACAGCACTGAAATATTAAACGTGGAACAGTTGGCCAGCCAACTTCAGCCTTTTTTTTTTTTCTTCTTTTTTATGTGTAAGAGTAAATTAACATTGCATTGTGTTCTCAACTTTTTCAGGCCACGACCCCCCAAAAATAATCATAATTTGAACTGGGGACTCCCCCATCCTCACAAACACATGGAATTGTAGGAATTGAGGAATTACATTTAGTTTGACTCGGTACTACAGATAAATATTGTGAAAATAGCAGATACAAGCTTGTAGACCGGCTATTTTCAAAATGTTTGCCTCTTTCTTATATTATTTGACAATTTGGCCAATGTTTGACAAGTTTTGATAGTATTGATTACTTTATTATAGTGTTGATTACTTTTGATGCAGTAATGGATTTTTTTCTCCTTTTTTTAGGTATTATAAAGGCTTTCGTTGTAACTTCACTGTCATCTGGGGACCAGCCCAAAATCATATGGGGACCATCCCACAGATTGAGAACCACTCTTCTAATTGTATCCACTGTAAAGATTAATATTTTTTCCACTCTTTTTTTTGCTGGACCGCCACAGCGGGCCCAGCCCTGTCAGCCTGGCCTCATTCCCAGCCTGTTCTCGTCTCACGGGAAGAAGAGCTTGGAACTACGGCTGAAAGTGGCTATACTTGGATGGGACTTCCGTTTGTATACTTTCCCAGAAGCTGTGTTTTACAACCAATCAGAACACAGCTTTCATACCCTAAAAATCACACCCGTGTGAAGTGAGAGGCGCTCTTATCATTATACATCATCTCGTTCCGGCCAATCAAAATTTGCGTACACACTTTTGTCTTCAATGTTTGTGTTTACACAAATACTCAAAACTTGGCCATTCATTGTCAATGTTTGTGTTTACACTCTAGTTTCTTTATACACAAACACTCAAAACTAGTCATATGTGGTGGTAGCAAAACTATGTTTGCGTTTACACAAACCCTCAAAGCTGGACATAGGAGGGGCTACCGCGAGCGCCCCTCAGAAATATGAACAGATCTGCATAGCATCAACCTAAGGTTCTACAATGGTTCCTCCTATAAGGGCGGATTCAGACTATGATCCCGGGTGTGGTACCTCCTTTACCTCCTCCTATAAGGGCGGATTCAGACTATGATCCCGGGTGTGCAGATGTTGTGATTAGTGTGAACGAGGCATACCGTGCCCCAGAAAGCGGGGAGGTAGTCTCTGGTCCCATTGGATGGTAGTTGGGTACGGAACGCTCCAATGGGAAAGTCATCCGTACCAAAAGAAGGAAGTGGACTGTCTGCTAATCATATATCATTTATACATGGTTTACAATGACACATTGACCTCGGTTATGCGTTCTGATAGTTCTACCTCAATGTTGACAAGAAATAATGAGTAGGTACCACCACTGTGAAAAAACAAACAGAAATAAACACATGTGTAGCTAGCCAGTGTTGCTGCTAGGAAGAAGATACCAAGGCTTAGTCTGTGACATCTCTGTTAAGATAGGACGCGTCAGTGACATCACTGTCATACGATAATTACAGACGCCGTTACATTGGGATGTTTCAAAAACCGTCAGCGCACTCTGCTGTGTATTGTTATGTTAATATTGTAACTCAAGACGTCAGTCAAACTTTATTATTCGCTTTAAACTCTGACCAGTGACTCTTCTTTTATCAACTGACATTCTCTATCTCCCAAAGCCCCATAAACGCATAAATTCCCATTACAGTTGAATGAAGAGTACTCGGGTACGGAAGAATCATGGCCATGGTCAAATGTTGGCCAGCGGGGAGCGGGCAATCGCACTCGGGAACAGTTCGAATCAATCTGACCCAGTCTGAATCCGCCCTTAGACTTCGTTGGCCTAACAACGGACCCTTCCAGGATAAGGGATGTAGTTTTCTTTATCCAAATTACAAACCTTTTCTTATCATTGGACACCGCTGGTGCCACTAGCAAGGCCATGCTAGTACACGTCTGCAACGCTTGGTTCCAGATGATCTATTAAACTGAAACAACCAAACCTACGGGGATAATACGAAAACCTGATCACCGAACACCGGCCAAGCGTTGGCGCTTCCTGTATCCACCACTTTCAAATTAAAAGATCTCAGGCGTTTCATACACAGTCCAGCCATAATAGGTTTTGACATAATATTGTGGCTTTGCTTTTCTCAGTCTGGTGTACAGGATACAGTAGGATAATACAGTATGAGACCTCACCAGTGCACAGGGAGTTTTCTAGAAACATCACACATTTAGAAAGCAGTGTCCTCACTCAGAAAATATCAGTTATTATAGGTAAATAACAAAAATGAACAATCATGAAACATGTAAACAGTGCGATTGCTACCTTTAAAATAAGTCTAGAATGCATGCCATTTCACTATGCAGGGTTTCAGTCCAGAGATACAAATGTCTCCAGATATTTCATGACATCTTCAGTGTGCCAGCGTTTGCAAACAATGTGTATGTATGTATGTATGTATGTGTAGATTGTGTTTGTCCGCGTGTGCGTGTGTGTGTGTGTGTGTGTGTGTGTGTGTGTGTGAGTGTGTGTGTGTGTGTGTGTGTGTGTGTGTGCGTACGCGTGCGCGTGTGTGTGCGTGTGTGCGCGCGCTGTATTCGTGCATGTGCGTACGCCATGTGTGCTCTAAGAAAGACCCCCGGGCAGTGGAGGGGTTTTAAGGTTATCAACCTTTTTCTGGATCAGGGCCCACCTGTTAATCTCGAAAGCGTTTATTTAAAATGATCTATCAAACAATTGTGTTCCCGCTTGGATCAATGGAACTATATAGGAACAAATATTACTTTTTCTGTTATATTAATTTAATATTATATTATCAAAACAATCGTAGTGTTTTGCCAATTATTTGGGGACCATTTTGCAATATCTCCACGGCCCCCCAGTGGGCCCTGGCCCTCATGTTGGGCCCCCAGTGGGCCCTGGCCCTCATGTTGGGCCCCCAGTGGGCCCTGGCCCTCATGTTGGGAATGAATGGTTGCATCATACGCCGTGGTGTTGTTGAGCTGCTGTGTTTGTTAGCTTTGTGTCTTTGTGACTGTTTCCCTCCGGCTCCTCGCTGTGACTGTTTCCCTCTGGCTCCTCGCTGTGATCCGAGAGCTTCACAACCTCCTCCTGGTTCCTCCTGTTTCCCTCCGGCTCCTCGCTGTGATCCGAGAGCTTCACAACCTCCTCCTGGTTCCGTTGCTGCTCCTCCGGCTCCTCGCTGTGATCCGAGAGCTTCACAACCTCCTCCTGGTTCCGTTGCTGCTCCTCCGGCTCCTCGCTGTGATCCGAGAGCTTCACAACCTCCTCCTGGTTCCGTTGCTGCTCCTCCGGCTCCTCGCTGTGATCCCAGAGCTTCACAACCTCCTCCTGGTTCCGTTGCTGCTGGGTTCAAAACACAGAGATTCACAATGAACAAGGCTGACACAATAATAGCTCACAGTTAGACGAGTAGAGAAGCATGCAATAAATATGTATTTTGTAGTATTTGTCTGAATATAATACCCTACTTCATTGACCAGGGTCCCCCAGGTCCCCCAGGTGTCTACGTATACTTGGTATAGCTTCCTTTTGAGCCCCTCTACACCAAATGAATATTCACCTATTATGATCTGCCGAGAATAGGGACTAATAGGTTTCATGATGTGGTTAACTATGATGATGAAGATATTTCCATTGTAGAAGTTCCTCCTGACATTGTGCTTAAAGGTATATTCAGTGATTTCACTTAATTCAAATATCACTTATTGTTTCTTATTTTTTGGATAATCATCCCTACTATAGAGTGTGCTGACCATATAAGGAGTTCCTCCCTGTCCCCAGTGAGCCCCTGGGGTCAAAAAACCCTAGTTTCGGTTTGGGCTTTGGGTGGCAAAGCCTTCATCCAATCAGGATGAGAGGGGCCTTCCTCCAATCATGATCGAGTGGGGCGGGCATTGGTGCACGTGCTGTTGGTCTGTTGTACTTCCCCCACTGTAGAGCGTGTGCATGTGCACATCTTGTTACCGGGGCGGACCGGGTTCTTTTCCAAATCACTGAATGCTCCTTTAAGAAACATTATTGCATCGTAACGTATTGTAAGGTTGGTTGGATGGTTGCTTTCTGTTGGGGGAGGGGTATTTGAGGTGTTTGTTGACACGTTTGAACAATGTTCAGGGGAACAAGAATAATGCCACAGCCTGAAGTAAATAGTACAGAGTACAGAGTACAGAGTACAGAGTACAGAGTAATGCCACAGCCTGAAGTACAGAGTACAGAGTACAGAGTACAGAGTAAAGAGTACAGAGTACAGAGTACAGAGTACAGAGTAATGCCACAGCCTGAAGTAAAGTCATCAAAGCATCCGTTTGGTGTTTACCATATAATGTCACATGGGTGGATGCCGCCAGGCTCGCTCACTGCTTGCAAATTATTGGATTTTTGCATCAGCCGTGTCAGAACAGGTGTCAGGGCTCTGGTGCTTTGCATGAAGCAAAAACAAACAACATGCCCCTGAACACAGCTAGAAAAAAAACAGACAGAGGAAACAACATGCCCCTGAACACAGCTAAAAACAAACAGACAGAGGAAACTAAAATGTGCACCTGCACACAAACAAACAGACCTAAAAGGAAACAACCTGCACACAGCTAAACAAACACACTTAAAGGAAACAACGTGCACCTGCACACAGCTAAACAGATAGACCTAAAGGAAACAACGTGCACCTGCACACAGCTAAACAGATAGACCTAAAGGAAACAACGTGCACCTGCACACAGCTAAACAAACAGACCTAAAGGAAACAACGTGCACCTGAACACAGCTAAACAAACAGACCTAAAGCAAACAACGTGCACCTGAACACAGCTAAACAAACAGACCTAAAGGAAACAACGTGCACCTGCACACAAACAAACAGACCTAAAGGAAACAACGTGCACCTGAACACAGCTAAACAAACAGACCTAAAGGAAACAACGTGCACCTGCACACAAACAAACAGACCTAAAAGGAAACAACGTGCACCTGCACACAAACAAACAGACCTAAAGGAAACAACGTGCACCTGCACACAGCTAAACAGACCTAAAGGAAACAACGTGCACCTGCACACAAACAAACAGACCTAAAGGAAACAACGTGCACCTGCACACAGCTAAACAAACAGACCTAAAGGAAACAACGTGCACCTGCACACAAACAAACAGACGTAAAAGGAAACAACGTGCACCTGCACACAGCTAAACAAACAAACTTAACCCATTTTGGGCGGGAACCCCTTTTGGTGTTAGCATTATTTTATGCTTTAGCTATTGAAAAATAGCAGATCTACAAGCTCATAGCGCGCCACCGAGTGGCGCGCTACGAGCTTGTAGGTCTGCTATTTTTGAAAAATCGAAGAACGACTGACACAGAAACATAGCTTTTTCAGGAAACTGTCAGGATGTAGAAGACCTTTTTAGAATATGATCTCAGGTCAAACAAACTTAAAGGAAACACTGGAGCACCTAGATGCATTTTTGGAGCGGTGCCCTGTAGGCCAAGTGTAGGCAATCAATGCTGAGGTGTCAAGCTGCGCTTAACACATTGTCTTTGGTACCCCCGAGTCGTTTTAAAACCTGGGTGAGCATACAGATCCCCACAATATGTAACTGTTTTCAGATCGTTTTGACATTTGTCTTAGCTTTTTATAATTATGTAAACCTACGTAATTCACATGTATACCTTTTGTTTTCCTTTTCCTGATTTTCTGATGTATTGTGATGTTTTTTCTATATGATATTGTATTACTCGACGACACTGAAAATGAGTTTAATTACTTTAATTACTAAATTAATTTCGAGAATAAATAAAACTTGAATTATTTTTTTTGATGTATTTTTGAGAGGCGCTAGCCACTCCTATCTATATTCAGCTATTAGTGTGGATTTTCATCTTACACAGACATTACATTTCTATTGACAATGAATGGAGAATTTACGTCATATGTGGACGAGCAAATCGGCTATTTTCGTCCTACACAAATTCCCATTGACAATGAATGGAGAATGTACGTCATATGTGTCTAAGAGTGCTCCTCACTTCACCCGAGTATATGTGCATCCATATATAGTATATGTGCATCCATATATAGTATATGTGCATCCATATATAGTATATGTGCATCCATATATAGTATATGTGCATCCATATATAGTATATGTGCATCCATATATAGTATATGTGCATCCATATATAGTATATGTGCATCCATATATAGTATATGTGCATCCATATATAGTATATGTGCATCCATATATAGTATATGTGCATCCATATATAGTATATGTGCATCCATATATAGGCACAAAAGGGACGTGCATCATCAATAGGTCACGATGAGTCCGATCTTGAGCTGTATTTAAGTCGCCGAGAGGTTTCTGGAAGTTGTAGGAATTATCAGACGCTCAAAATGGCTGCCATCCACCTTATGATCAAACATGAGAAGACCTGTATCCTCACAGACGTCAAGGAGTCCACCAGCGTCTATGAGCTGAAGCGCATCGTGCAGGGAATCCTGAACAGAGCTCCAGAAGAACAAAGGCTTTTCTACAACGAGAAGCAGATCGACGACAGCAAGACTCTTAAGAGCTGTGGCATCAACAGCACGAATGCAAAGCCCGAAGACCCGGGAAGACTTGCCTTGGTTTTGCGTCTCAATAATGGGCACTTTGGGAAGATGCAGATGGTGCCATTCTCCAAACCTGCAACATCCTGAAGCCTTAAGAGGCCTTGTTAAGGTTCTCAATGTGGGGTCCAGGGTTCCTTGAGGGGGTTCCAAATGGACCTTTGCAGAGGTGCGTGTCTGTAACTCTGAGAGTGTACAAATGGAACCAAATGGACCTGTAAGGGGTCCTTCAGTTTGAGAACCACTGCTTGCTTCATGGACCACCAGGACCAAGGACCACCACCATCACCAGTCCACCACCATCACCAAGGACCACCACCATCACCACCAAGGACCACCACCATCACCAAGGACCACCACCAGTCCACCACCATCACCAAGGACCACCACCCTCACCAATGACCACCACCACCACCAGTCCACCACCATCACCAAGGACCACCACCATCACCACCAAGGACCACCACCATCACCAAGGACCACCACCCTCACCAAGGACCACCACCACCACCAGTCCACCACCATCACCAAGGACCACCACCATCACCAAGGACCACCACCATCACCAAGGACCACCACCATCACCAAGGACCACCACCATCACCAAGGACCACCACCATCACCAAGGTGGGTGTTGTGGAACAGGTGTTCCCAAATCTTTTCAGGTCTAGATGGGTGTGGTTGTTGTGGAACAGGTGTTCCCAAATCTTTTCAGGTCTAGATGGGTGTGGGTGTTGTGGAACAGGTGTTCCCAAATCTTTTCAGGTCTAGATGGGTGTGGGTGTTGTGGAACAGGTGTTCCCAAATCTTTTCAGGTCTAGATGGGTGTGGGTGTTGTGGAACAGGTGTTCCCAAATCTTTTCAGGTCTAGATGGGTGTGGTTGTGTTGTGGAACAGGTGTTCCCAAATCTTTTCAGGTCTAGTTGGGTGTGGTTGTGTTGTGGAACAGGTGTTCCCAAATCTTTTCAGGTTTAGATGGGTGTGGGTGTTGTGGAACAGGTGTTCCCAAATCTTTTCAGGTCTAGATGGGTGTGGGTGTTGTGGAACAGGTGTTCCCAAATCTTTTCAGGTCTAAAGTCCAAAAGAGAAATTGTGTGTCCTGTTGATACTGTACATGCTCCTTCTAACGACAGGCTTTCTGAAATATTCCAATTTAAGAACCTTTAAGCGGAGTTATAGGGAGTTTGAAATGAAGAAAAAAAACTTTTATGCACCGATACGATAAACTTTGTTGCGCTCAGTGTCGGAAAAAAAACATGGGGCAGCAGTGACTCAGGAGGTAGAGCGGCCGCGTGGGAAAGTGGAATGGTCCCAGTTCAATCCCCAACTCTGCACCCCTGAAAGTGGAAGGGTCCCAGTTCAATCCCCAACTCTGCACCCCTGAAAGTGGAAGGGTCCCAGTTCAATCCCCAACTCTGCACCCCTGAAAGTGGAAGGGTCCCAGTTCAATCCCCAACTCTGCACCCCTGAAAGTGGAAGGGTCCCAGTTCAATCCCCAACTCTGCATCCCTGAGTTGGTGTCCTTGGGAAAGTGGAAGGGTCCCAGTTCAATCCCCAACTCTGCACCCCTGAAAGTGGAAGGGTCCCAGTTCAATCCCCAACTCTGCACCCCTGAGTTGGTGTCCTTGGGAAAGTGGAAGGGTCCCAGTTCAATCCCGAACTCTGCACCCCTGAGTTGGTGTTGAAGTGTCCTTGTAGCAAGACCCCCAATTGCTCCCAATGAACAGGTCGGTGTTGGTGCATGCTTTCCTCCGCCATAGGTTTGTGAATGGGTATATGTAATTGCACATTGTATAGTGCTTTGGATAAAGGCGCTTACAAGCTGACAACACGTCACAAAAAAATAAAATAAAAAAAAGAACAAGAAGAAAAACAGTGCTCCTCCGTCCCTGACAAGACCACTACACCCATCACAGTCTACAGTATGTTGAGAAAATCCAGCCACTTAGAATGCTGATTAGTAACACAGAAACATTCCAGTGCACTGAGGCGAGAAGCAATGCCATCTGCCAGCACCAAACAGGTTTTACTGTAGGACTGATGTCGAAGTACATAAACAGGTGTTAAGGTGGTTGTACACCGGCCGCGTTTTTCGGAAAACCGATGGAGAAACGCCGCTAAAAATCCGAATTCACATCCGATTGGCGCCCGGTGTGACCTTTACTCTGTCTCTATTCAATAGGTCTCGCCCGGTGTGTGGAGACCTTTACTCTGAGCCCGGTGTGTGGAGACCTTTACTCTGTCTCTATTCAATAGGGTGTGTGGAGACCTTTACTTTGTCTCTATTCAATAGGGCCCGGTGTGTGGAGACCTTTACTCTGTCTCTATTCAATAGGGTGTGTGGAGACCTTTACTCTGTCTCTATTCAATAGGTCTCGGTGTGTGGAGACCTTTACTCTGTCTCTATTCAATAGGGTGTGTGGAGACCTTTACTCTGTCTCTATTCAATAGGTCTCGGTGTGTGGAGACCTTTACTCTGTCTCTATTCAATAGGTCTCGGTGTGTGGAGACCTTTACTCTGTCTCTATTCAATAGGTCACGGTGTGTGGAGACCTTTACTCTGTCTCTATTCAATAGGTCTCGGTGTGTGGAGACCTTTACTCTGTCTCTATTCAATAGGTCTCGGTGTGTGGAGACCTTTACTCTGTCTCTATTCAATAGGTCACGGTGTGTGGAGACCTTTACTCTGTCTCTATTCAATAGGGTGTGTGGAGACCTTTACTCTGTCTCTATTCAATAGGGTGTGTGGAGACCTTTACTCTGTCTCTATTCAATAGGTCACGGTGTGTGGAGACCTTTACTCTGTCTCTATTCAATAGGTCCCGGTGTGTGGAGACCTTTACTCTGTCTCTATTCAATAGGTCTCGGTGTGTGGAGACCTTTACTCTGAGCCCGGTGTGTGGAGACCTTTACTCTGTCTCTATTCAATAGGGTGTGTGGAGACCTTTACTCTGTCTCTATTCAATAGGGTGTGTGGAGACCTTTACTCTGTCTCTATTCAATAGGGTGTGTGGAGACCTTTACTCTGTCTCTATTCAATAGGGTGTGTGGAGACCTTTACTCTGTCTCTATTCAATAGGGCCCGGTGTGTGGAGACCTTTACTCTGTCTCTATTCAATAGGTCTCGGTGTGTGGAGACCTTTACTCTGTCTCTATTCAATAGGTCTCGGTGTGTGGAGACCTTTACTCTGTCTCTATTCAATAGGTCCCGGTGTGTGGAGACCTTTACTCTGTCTCTATTCAATAGGTCCCGGTGTGTGGAGACCTTTACTCTGTCTCTATTCAATAGGGCCCGGTGTGTGGAGACCTTTACTCTGTCTCTATTCAATAGGGTGTGTGGAGACCTTTACTCTGTCTCTATTCAATAGGGTGTGTGGAGACCTTTACTCTGTCTCTATTCAATAGGGCCCGGTGTGTGGAGACCTTTACTCTGTCTCTATTCAATAGGGTGTGTGGAGACCTTTACTCTGCCTCTATTCAATAGGGTGTGTGGAGACCTTTACTCTGTCTCTATTCAATAGGGTGTGTGGAGACCTTTACTCTGTCTCTATTCAATAGGGTGTGTGGAGACCTTTACTCTGTCTCTATTCAATAGGTCTCGGTGTGTGGAGACCTTTACTCTGTCTCTATTCAATAGGTCTCGGTGTGTGGAGACCTTTACTCTGTCTCTATTCAATAGGGTGTGTGGAGACCTTTACTCTGTCTCTATTCAATAGGGTGTGTGGAGACCTTTACTCTGTCTCTATTCAATAGGGTGTGTGGAGACCTTTACTCTGTCTCTATTCAATAGGTCTCGGTGTGTGGAGACCTTTACTCTGTCTCTATTCAATAGGTCTCGGTGTGTGGAGACCTTTACTCTGTCTCTATTCAATAGGTCTCACATAAACAGGTGTTACTCTATTCAAAAGGACTGAGGTAGAGTTTTTTTTTTCCTGCAACTATTGCCTTTTGGTGGTACGTTTTGTCCACAATATATTATTCCCTAAAAGAACCTTGAAATATCCAAGTTGAAGTATATATAATAGCTCTACTTTGTCAGCTCTATACAGGGAACAAGCTCTATACGGGGAACTAGCTCTATACAGGGAACTAGCTCTATACAGGGAACTAGCTCTATACGGGGAACTAGCTCTATACAGGGAACTAGCTCTATACAGGGAACTAGCTCTATACAGGGAACAAGCAATTATAGGGCCTAATGGCTTGTAGATCAGATACTTTCACTGAAGAGTTTGTTTGGTGAATTCTGTTCAATGAAGTAGGGTCTGTGTAGGGTTTAGCCTATCTGTGTTATATCTGTTCAATGAAGTAGGGTTTAGCCTATCTGTGTTATAGTAGGGTCTGTGTAGGGTTTAGCCTATCTGTGTTATATCAAGTAAATAGTTTCCCTAAAAAAACAAGTTGAAACCTCACCTGGTGTTGCTGCTGCTGCTGCTGCTGCTGCTGTTGTAGTTGCTGCTCTTGTAGTTGCTGTTGTTGCTGCTGCTGTTGTAGTTGCTGCTGCTGCTGTTGTAGTTGCTGCTGCTGTTGTAGTTGTAGTAGCAGCCGTTGCTGTTGCTGTTGTTGATGTAGCTTTTTACTTTCTGAGTCCTGTGTCTCGTTGTGAAAGCAATGAGATCCATTCTAAAGAAGGAATACAGACAGATACAGATATTTTCACAATGTTTATCTGTGGAAAAGTCCTTGAAACAAGACCGCAAGGACTTTGTTCTGTGACATCCTTTTAGACTGTTTCAGTCAGTTCAATAGGAACTGAGTCAAACAAAGTGTAATGGCTCAGCTCTACAATTCCAAGTGCTTAGCAGAATTGGGCGTCACCAGTTCAAATATGATTCATTTGGAGGGTCACCAGTTCAAATATTATTATTTTGGAGGGTCAAGGCCTGAAAAGGTTGAGAACCACTGTAGTATCAATCTTTGGTGAATATCGATGTACCGTCTCTCTCTTTTTTGTTGAAAAGTGTTAAGAGTGCAAATTTACAGTGAAACGCTTACGCAACTTGCCTTGTGGAACATGTATATTAGAATATAGAACCATATGTGTATCACTATCTATTTCCCTTATATTCAACCTTGTAGCAAAATAGTCAAAACTACAACTGCACTCTGTCGAGTGCCTACTTGCTTGTTGCACACAAGTAGGCCATAAATGGCCTACTAGTGCGCAAGCAGAGCACGCAAGTACTGTCGCTACGAACTTTCAAATCTCAGCCTCTCTGAAATATTGGTTTCAATATTGAATTATTAGGTTTAGCTATGTGCTACGTACCTAGTCATTGGAGGTAAAAAAAAATAGTATTTTGAAGTATGGTAAAAGCTTCTATCTATAAAATAAATACAATCCCATCGGTTTAGAAGTGTCCAAGATCCAAGATCTCAAAGAAAAATAAAACATGGATATCAGATGAAAAAAAATGTATATCAGTTGAAAGAATATATGTTATCACGTATATAGTATAATATTATTTATTATTACCGTCCTAAAGTCGGCTCTTCGGTGCTACTGAAAATTTCTGACGAGCCGAAATCATTTCGGCACTACAGCGCCGAAACAGTGGTAAAATAGGAGTATGAATCGGCCCTAACTCCTTACGTCATACGCAGCCACGGCATACGCATAAAACGATCCAAGCAACCACAGTATACTACGTTTCAATTTACAAATTACATATACATATATACAACTTACATATACATACATGTATATATGTAATCTGAAACCAATGCCATATCAAGCACAAATGAATCATTACATGAATATATGTACCAATGCCAGGGAATAACTGGCTCTCAATGGTGACGTAATAAAGATATGTTTCAGTGTCGGGTGGATTAAAGGAAATGCCTCTATGTATATATGTATATGTAATCTGTACATTGATTAGCAGTATACTGTGGTTACTTGGGTCGTTTGATGTGTATGTCCGTAGCTGCGTATGACGTAATGAAGATATGTACCAATGCCAGGGTATAACTGGCTCTCGATGGTGACGTAATAATGATATGTTTGAGTGTCGGGTGGATTAAAGGTAATGCCCCTATATGTATACATGTATGTAATCTGAAACCATTGCCAGATGGGGGGGGGGCATCGGGCAGGCAGAGAGAGGACTGACAGCTCTGGTCTAGCAAGCCAGACTGTTGAGCCCCTTGTATGACGATAATCTTTCTATAAAATGCTGTCAATCCATCATCATTGTGGAACATTCCTTTTTTTCCCCCATTATGATTTTGAAATGGCTGATGTGATTCTATATCAATCAATCAATCAATCAACCTTTATTTATATAGCACATTTACACAACCGAAATTGACCAAAGTGCTTCACAGTAGACAAGTATAAAGACAGAGTATAAAAAACATAGTATACATAATCATTAGAATCGAGAACAAGAGAGAGGAACTATAGAATGTACAAGCTGGCTCTGTGTTTGTTCAGGAACACTCACTCAGAGAGAGAGATGAGTAAACAATATCTGAGACTCTGTTTCAAATATAAGGTCTCTTCTTATCTCTATCACAGTGCTGCTTCTGCCTCTTGCTGCAGGGTTCTGCATCGTACAGGCCTGTCAAAATTATATCATCAGTAATTGGACGCCGGCCAGCAACGATCGTTTCGGCACAGTTTAATTACGGGACAGACTCCTGTGAGGGTAATTTCCTGTCCAGGTGGCATCCCCGTCTGGACTGCATTGTCTGATCTGTCACCCCATGGCTCTGTGGACTGCACCGGAAAGAGACCAGAAGCATTGTCTGATCTGTCACCCCATGGCCCTGTGGACTGCACTGGAAAGAGGCCAGAAGCTGATCTGTCACCCCATGGCCCTGTGGACTGCACCGGAAAGAGACCAGAAGCTGATCTGTCACCCCGTGGCCCTGTGGACTGCACTGGAAAGAGACCAGAAGCTGATCTGTCACCCCATGGCCCTGTGGACTGCACTGGAAAGAGACCAGAAGCTGATCTGTCACCCCGTGGCCCTGTGGACTGCACTGGAAAGAGGCCAGAAGCTGATCTGTCACCCCATGGCCCTGTGGACTGCACTGGAAAGAGACCAGAAGCTGATCTGTCACCCCGTGGCTCTGTGGACTGCACCGGAAAGAGACCAGAAGCTGATCTGTCACCCCGTGGCCCTGTGGACTGCACTGGAAAGAGACCAGAAGCTGTCTGATCTGTCACCCCGTGGCCCTGTGGACTGCACTGGAAAGAGACCAGAAGCTGATCTGTCACCCCGTGGCCCTGTGGACTGCACTGGAAAGAGACCAGAAGCTGATCTGTCACCCCATGGCCCTGTGGACTGCACTGGAAAGAGACCAGAAGCTCTCTGATCTGTCACCCCGTGGCCCTGTGGACTGCACTGGAAAGAGGCCAGAAGCTGATCTGTCACCCCGTGGCCCTGTGGACTGCACTGGAAAGAGGCCAGAAGCTGATCTGTCACCCCGTGGCCCTGTGGACTGCACTGGAAAGAGGCCAGAAGCTGATCTGTCACCCCGTGGCCCTGTGGACTGCACTGGAAAGAGGCCAGAAGCTGATCTGTCACCCCATGGCCCTGTGGACTGTACTGGAAAGAGACCAGAAGCTGATCTGTCACCCCGTGGCTCTGTGGACTGCACCGGAAAGAGACCAGAAGCTGATCTGTCACCCCGTGGCCCTGTGGACTGCACTGGAAAGAGACCAGAAGCTGTCTGATCTGTCACCCCGTGGCCCTGTGGACTGCACTGGAAAGAGACCAGAAGCTGATCTGTCACCCCGTGGCCCTGTGGACTGCACTGGAAAGAGACCAGAAGCTGATCTGTCACCCCATGGCCCTGTGGACTGCACTGGAAAGAGGCCAGAAGCTGATCTGTCACCCCGTGGCCCTGTGGACTGCACTGGAAAGAGGCCAGAAGCTGATCTGTCACCCCGTGGCCCTGTGGACTGCACTGGAAAGAGGCCAGAAGCTGATCTGTCACCCCGTGGCTCTGTGGACTGCACCGGAAAGAGACCAGAAGCTGATCTGTCACCCCGTGGCCCTGTGGACTGCACTGGAAAGAGACCAGAAGCTGTCTGATCTGTCACCCCGTGGCCCTGTGGACTGCACTGGAAAGAGGCCAGAAGCTGATCTGTCACCCCGTGGCCCTGTGGACTGCACTGGAAAGAGACCAGAAGCTGATCTGTCACCCCATGGCCCTGTGGACTGCACTGGAAAGAGACCAGAAGCTCTCTGATCTGTCACCCCGTGGCCCTGTGGACTGCACTGGAAAGAGGCCAGAAGCTGATCTGTCACCCCGTGGCCCTGTGGACTGCACTGGAAAGAGACCAGAAGCTGATCTGTCACCCCGTGGCCCTGTAGACTGCACTGGAAAGAGACCAGAAGCTGATCTGTCACCCCGTGGCCCTGTGGACTGCACTGGAAAGAGACCAGAAGCTGATCTGTCACCCATGGCCCTGTGGACTGCACTGGAAAGAGACCAGAAGCTGATCTGGTTTAACCTAAACCAAGATCTGCTGAAATGGTGTCCGAAACAGAACTTAAACCGAGATGTCTAATCCAAGTGGTTCACAAGGTGACGTAGTACTGGAGGCTGAAAGAGAATCAGTGAGAAGGAACTGGGTAGTAACTGGGTTGCACGGCCAGGGACCCTGGATATAGCACATGGTAAGCTCCCGGTGACACCTTGGAATTGGTTAAAGGTATTATTACTATTTTACTATAATCTATCTGTCTCCCATGGCCCCTTGGACTGCACCGTGTCTCTCCCATGTGCTATACCCGAATCAAATCAGTAGTTACTGATGAGCCAATGACAAGGAGTCCTATATGGAACAGTGTTGTTTTCGTCGACTAAAACTATGACAAAAAATGTTCATCCTTTTTCACTGACAAAAACGACATAAAAACTAAATAAAAACTAAGCCATGATGACTAAAACTATGACTAAATATACTGACAATTTTGTCAACAAATAAAAACTAGACTAAAATGTTAGGAAGGGACTAGTGGACAAGAGATCCAGTATAAGTCATGTTACGCTTGGTTGCATGCTGAAAATAGCCGATCTACAAGCTCACAAAGCCTGAGGCACAAATCAGCAGGGGGGGAATACTTTTTACAAAAGGGGGCACTTCATTTTTCAAACCCCCCCTATGTATAACAATTAGTCGCCTATTAACAAAGTGATGCTTGAAAAAGGCTACAAGTATGCAGCAGCACTAACAACAAACAAAGAAATACAAATATGTTGAGCATTATAATGTCTTCTGCATGCATATATTACCTTGTATTTCTATTAACTATTCAATTAATTTGAACATGTATATATTTACAATAATCATGAAGAACTTATAGATTTTACATTTGTAAAACATAAAAATATTGGTACAGTAGGGTAGGGTAAGCCTACTACGGGCCAATCTGGACTGGAGGGGCACAAAATCCAATCTGGGGGGGCAATGCCCCCCTGTAGAGACGGCACTGCCCCCCTCCCGTTTCATCTCGACTGTAAGTGTGAGCTGTGGTAGATATTTTTGACCACAGGGGAAAACAGAAAGTCGAATGGAAGAGGTGAAGTGTTCCTTCAATGTGCCCCAGAGCAAGGAATTCAACTGATAAATTGTCCAAATGAAGCTTTGAACAGATTTATAATCCTCACTGAATCTGCCAGAGGGTGGCTGTCGCTTATTCCTACTGTGTAACATAATCAAATCAACTGTTGCTATCAGCCAAAGCTCTCTGTGAGAATGTGAAAAGATGATGCTTCTCAGGGAACGGCGTCGCGAGCAACAACTTGTTAAACATCCGTCTTCCGTTATCAAACCAACAGTGATTGCTGATGAAAGCTTTAAAGGGGAAAATCAATGAGCATACAACCCTGACGCCTGCAGTCCCAGGGTCACAGATAGACTATTACAGTTTAATTACTTACTGAATCCATCTGGCACTTCTGGGTTCCTTCGCTCTCTCTCGTCATTACCCCCGGGTTCACGGGCAATTTACTGGATGTGACAATTCGCTGAACTTTAGAGATATCCTGTGGAAGAAAAGGGGGAAACAAATTGTGTTGATGATTAGTATAACAGCAGAGACAGCTGTCACTCACAAGCGTAGTTAACCACTTGAACCGTAGCATCCATATAACCGATCGACAATCTCGCAACATGACATGGTGTGAGCTTGTACAGCAGCTAGTTTCACAGAAGACAGTTGATGTGGAGTGGACCAGATTATACATAATATTAATAATTAAAAACATATATATATATCATGGACACTGAGTGGTGCTAATTGTCTCCACCAGGCCGAAGGCATGGGGAGAGAGTATGTTTTGCACTCCGTCCGTGTGTCCGTCCTTCCGTCCATCTGTTACCAGCTAATCTCCGGCACCGTTAACCCGGTCGATGCAAAACTTTGCACACACACTCCCTGGATGCCAACGATGAACCTCTGCCCTGCATTTTCCAGAACGGCCTGTTATAGCGCCACCATGAGGCAGCTTTTCACATTTTTTACCTAAAACTGCACCGATCTGCGTGAAACGTTGCATGCACACTCCCTAGAGGCCAAGGACAAACCTTTGACCTGCTTTTTCCGCATCTGCCTTTTATAGCGCCACCAGGAGGCTGACTTTTGTGAAACACATTTTTTGATATTACTCCTCCAGATTCTGTCCAAAAATCTCACAAATCCTTACACAGTATCTCTATGGTCATGTGCTCAAGTCTGATCTGTCCGATATTTCATATTCCATCCTAATTGTCTATAATTGGCTTTCACAGTTTGCAAGATTGCCCCGTTTTGAACAAAAAGCCTAAAATCATGAACGCAGCATGCAATTTACGTGAAATCTTTCACACATTTTCTTACTACGCTGATGAATATATCCCACTCTTTTCACATTGGCCTGTTATAGCGCCACCAACAGGTTGATTTTTGCAAAACACATCCAATTGCCATCAAAGGCGTATGAAGAAATGGCACCCTTTTCACATTGGCCTATTATAGCGCCACCAGGAGGCCACAACCCGACCTGCCCTGGTGGAGATCTGTGCCCCGAGGGGCACTTTTTCTAGTTTACTCTATAATGACAGTAAAGTTAAGCTTCATCAACAACAGCTGTTACTTGTTACATTACTGTACCACTCAATTGCATGGCTCATTCTAGAAGACTAGAGTTTGTGGATTAACTCTCCCATCTTGTTTAAACATTCAGTGGAAGTAGCAGATCTACAAGCTCACAATCATTGTGTTAACTTGTTAACATGGCTATTTTCAGCAAATACATTTGGAAAAAAAAGAATAAGAAAAAAAGGGGGGGGGGAAACGAAGGGAAAAAAAGAGTAGGCGACCAAGTACAGACCTCTGGAGGACACCAGTCAACAGAGTATATCTGTGCACAAGAACATTGAAACACAAACCTGCTACGAGTCAATTTGGTTTCCTTATTGTGCATTACTTAAGGTATTTTACAAGAAGTCTACACTCTACACAATTAGAGAATGTAGAAGAATTGTTATTTTGATCAACCATAAATCAGCCTGATCAACCATAAATCAGCCCGTTATCTCTTCTATGGTGCCAACATCAATACAGCATGGAAATGTGAAGTTTCTTCAGCTCCTCCATTACCGACATCTCGTTTAGAGTCTTTTCTACTAATTCGGAGTTGAGATTTCTTATCACCTCCTTCACTCATATTTGATTCTCTTGGCGCTGATAGTACTTTTGATAGTACTTAAAGGTCAATTTGATTTGTTTTTCTCAGTTTATCTTCGTTTTATTTTCTCAATTGTTTGGAGCACACGCAGACGTGTGTGACTCTCCAACCGGAAGTTCTCTGTCCCTATGTGTGCGTGCGTGTGTGTGTGTATAGGGAGGGAATTGTTTACAGATGATCGTGGGTAGTATGTTGGGTAGTATGTTTTGCACTCCGTCCGTCCGTCCGTCCGTCCGTCTGTCCGTGTGTGTGTGTGTGTGTGTGTGTGTGTGTGTGTGTGTGTCCGACTGTCCGTCCGTCCGTCTGTTACCAGCTAATCTCCGGCGCCGTTCACCCGGTCGATACCACATTTTGCACGCACACTCCCTGGATGCCAACGATGAACCTCTGCCCCAAATTATCCAGAACGGCCTGTTATAGCGCCACCATGGGGCCGATTTTTGAAAAACACATTATTTGCTATTACTCCTCCAGATTCTGTCCAAAAATCCATCGTTGCACACTGTCTCTATAGTCATGTGTTCAAGACGGATCTGTCCGATATTTCACATTCCATCCTAATAGAGGGTATGCGTGTGACATCATCGTCATACCCGGAAGTTATGCAGGAAGGCCTACTGAGTGGCAAAAACAACTTTCTGGCCTTGACAGCCCATACATCCAAACAGAAAAGTCCTATTTGATTGCATTACATGACTTTAGGGTGGGTCCCGAACCTCAGGACCAAGCATGTACCGAACCGAACGTGCTTGGGTACCGGGTACTCATTACAATAATTACATTTTGGTTCTCTCTATCGGTTCCCACAGACACGCAGTCACATGCCATTTATTTATTTTATTCCCTTTCAATAGACGCGCAGGGAACAGATCTGATCTACAAGCCTACACCGCGTTGCGGGCTTGTGGCTTGCAGAGGCGGGCGGAGCTATCTCTCTGCATGGAGTTAGTTGTCGAGGAGTCTAGAGACGGAGAGACGCGCTGTGCCTGGCACTGAAGCAGAGAAGCTAAAGCTAAAGTTTCTTAAACATAATTTTCAATGGGATGAATGGGCGGAAACTTTGAAGAGAGGGGACAGGAGTCTTGCACCTTGCCTGAGTTGCTTCACTGCATACCGTATGTGCGCTGGCTGCACAGCATTGAAACAACATGACACGAGAGAGGAGAAAGAAAGCGTTGGTGCACCCACTTTGAATGCGCGCCCGTGTTTGCGCGTGTGTGTGTGTGTGTGTGTGTGTGCATGTGTGTGTGTGTGTGTGTGTGTGTGTGAGATCACAGCGTAGGGTCCAGAAGCCCAGTCAGTTTAGAGCTTGCCAGTCTAACTTCAAAGAGAGGTGGCGAAAAAACAAGAAAAACAACAAAAGATAGCCTACATTGGCAGCCCTTGTGTATGACAATTTCTGTTAGTAGCAAACCACAGCATGCAAGCTGCCTTTGTTTTCAATGATCCCCCCATTAGCACGTCGGCAAACCCGTTCTCACCTATCGGCCGGAGATGCACTAATGAACTGATAAATCTCATCAAATGGTGGTCTCTTGTTTGGTGGTCTCTTGTTTGGAGCTTGTAGATCTGTAGATAGTGGTTAATGTATGTTTTCTAATCAAAATTAAAATCGCCAAAGTAACTAGTAACTAAGGTTTTCAAATAATTGTAGTGAAGTAAAAGCAAAAATGTTGGCTCTGAGATGTAAGTAAGTATGTAAGTAAAAGTACTGCAAATTGGAAGTACTCAAGTAAAGTACAAATACCTCAAAATTGTACTTAAGTACAGTACTTAAGTAAAAGTACTTAGTTACTTTCCACCACTGGTTGTGTCCTGCCCTCTGTCTGCACGTCTTCCTCCACTCCACTCCACTCCACTCCACTCCACTCCACTCCACTCCACTCCACTCCACTCCACTCCACTCCAACCCACTGATTTAGTGGCTGACTACCAGAGGGTCTGAGTGGTGTCTGAGTGGTGTCTGAGCGTGAGTGCTTAGACGTCTGCCCATAGTGTCTATACTGACCATCCTCCGACCACACCAGTCTTCTGTTGTTTGCCACTTGCAACCAATTTAGGCCTGATGTCGAAATTTAAAAAATGTCTTCAAAATCCTGACAGTTTTCTGAAAAACCTTATGTTTCTGTATCAGTTGGTGCTCAATATTTCATGTCAAGGACCCCACAAATGTTACTCCCCAGAAGCAAAGATTTGAGTTAAAATGTTCACTCTGTAATAATATATAATCAAACATTTGAGGCACATTTTCACGATTTTTCAAAAATAGCAGATCTACAAGTTGAGCTTGTAGATCTGCTATTAAGAATGTTAATAGCAGAATTAAGAATGACCATGGTGGTTAATATAAATCATTTATGTCTGAACTGGTGTTTACTGTGGTCCGGGAAGAAGAAACTAAGAAGTCCATTATGTTATGGTAGTTGGTGCATTTATAAAGCGCCTTTATCCAAGGCGCTTTACATTCACCCATTCACACACACACACACACACACACATTCACACACACATTCATACACCTTTACATAGATGGTGCATTACATTCACCCACTCACACACACATTCATACACCGTTGCCGGAGGAAACCATGCAAGGCACCAACCAGCACATCAGGAGCAATTAGGGGTTCAGTGTCTTGCTCAATGACACTTCGACACTAACTCTGTGGGAGCCCGGATTCGAACTGGCAACCTTGCGGTTACCATCCAGCCACTCTACCCCTGGCCTGAGCCATCGCCGCCCCCTAGTGGCCACTCTACCCCTGGCCTGAGCCATCGCCGCCCCCTAGTGGCCACTCTACCCCTGGCCTGAGCCATCGCCGCCCCCTAGTGGCCACTCTACCCCTGGCCTGAGCCATCGCCGCCCCATGTTACACCTGGTGACCCCTAGGCTGGACCATAACACCTGTTCACCCCAGCTACTGTATGTGTCAAGGTATCCCTGAGAAAGACATCTATAGTGGTTCCTACACTTTTTCATGTCAAGGACCCCCAAATTGACATTTTTTTAGCCCACGGACCCCCATTTGAAAAGCCCAGGGACCCCCATAAGGGAATATTTTTACGGCTCTAGCAGTGATTCTCAACCCGTTTTATTTCAAGGACCCCCAGTTTGACATGCATTAGTCTACGGACCCCCATTACATTCCATTTATATCTCTGGGACCCCCAATTTATATTGTAAAATCAATGTCAATTTAACTCTGAGAGTGTACAAAATGGAACCAAATGGACACGTTAGGGTCCATTTGGTTCCATTTGTACACTCTCAGAGTTACAGACCCACAAGGGTCCATTTGGTTCCAAACTATAATTTAGCTGGGGACCCCCTGGAACTCCCTCAAGGACCCCTGGGGGTCCCCGGAGCCCACTTTGGGCAGCACTGATCTATAAGATATACAGTAACACCATCATAACCATCATAACCATCATAACCATCATCATAACCATCATAACCATCATAACCATCATAACCATCATCATTCTATAAGATATACAGTAACACCTGAAGAGCTCACCATGCGATCATTCACCATCATCATAACCATCATAACCATCACCATGCGATCAGAACCATCATAACCATCATCATAACCATCATAACCATCATAACCATCATAACCATCATAACCATCAGAACCATCATAACCATCATAACCATCATCATAACCATCATAACCATCATAACCATCACAACCATCATAACCATCATAACCATCATAACCATCACAACCATCACAACCATCATAACCATCATAACCATCATAACCATCATAACCATCACAACCATCATAACCACCATTATCATCATAACCATCATAACCATCATAACCATCATAACCATCATAACCATCATAACCATCACAACCATCATAACCATCATCATAACCATCATCATAACCATCATAACCATCATAACCATCATAACCATCATAACCATCATAACCATCATCATAACCATCATAACCATCATCATAACCATCATCATAACCATCATCATAACCATCATCATAACCATCATAACCATCATCATTCTATAAGATATACAGTAACACCTGAAGAGCTCACCATGCGATCACAACCACCATCATAACCATCATAACCATCATAACCATCACAACCATCATAACCATCATAACCATCACAACCATCATAACCACCATCATAACCATCATAACCATCATAACCATCATAACCATCATAACCATCACAACCACCATCATCATCATAACCATCATAACCATCATAACCATCATAACCATCACAACCATCATAACCATCACAACCATCATAACCATCATCACAACCATCATAACCATCACAACCATCATAACCATCATAACCATCATAACCATCACAACCATCATAACCATCATAACCATCACAACCATCATAACCATCATAACCATCATAACCATCATAACCATCATAACCATCATCATAACCATCATCATAACCATCATAACCATCATAACCATCATAACCATCATAACCATCATCATAACCATCATCATAACCATCATCATAACCATCATAACCATCATAACCATCATAACCATCATCATAACCATCATAACCATCATAACCATCATAACCATCATAACCATCATCATAACCATCATAACCATCATAACCATCATCATAACCATCATAACCATCATCATAACCATCATCATAACCATCATAACCATCATAACCATCATCATAACCATCATAACCATCATAACCATCATCATAACCATCATCATAACCATCATAACCATCATAACCATCATAACCATCATAACCATCATAACCATCATCATAACCATCATCATAACCATCATAACCATCATAACCATCATCATAACCATCATCATAACCATCATAACCATCATAACCATCATAACCATCATAACCATCATCATAACCATCATAACCATCATAACCATCATAACCATCATCATTCTATAAGATATACAGTAACACCTGAAGAGCTCACCATGCGATCATAACCATCATAACCATCATCATAACCATCATAACCATCATAACCATCATCATAACCATCATCATAACCATCATAACCATCATAACCATCATCATAACCATCATCATAACCATCATCATAACCATCATAACCATCATAACCATCACAACCATCATAACCATCATAACCATCATAACCATCATCATTCTATAAGATATACAGTAACACCTGAAGAGCTCACCATGCGATCATAACCATCACCATGCGATCATAACCATCATAACCATCATAACCATCATCATAACCATCATCATAACCATCATAACCATCATAACCATCACAACCATCATAACCATCATAACCATCATAACCATCATCATTCTATAAGATATACAGTAACACCTGAAGAGCTCACCATGCGATCACAACCACCATCATAACCATCATAACCATCATAACCATCACAACCATCATAACCATCATAACCATCATAACCATCACAACCATCATAACCACCATCATAACCATCATAACCATCATAACCATCATAACCATCATAACCATCACAACCACCATCATCATCATAACCATCATAACCATCATAACCATCATAACCATCACAACCATCATAACCATCATAACCATCACAACCATCATAACCATCATCACAACCATCATAACCATCACAACCATCATAACCATCATAACCATCATAACCATCACAACCATCATAACCATCATAACCATCATAACCATCATAACCATCATAACCATCATCATAACCATCATCATAACCATCATAACCATCATAACCATCATAACCATCATCATAACCATCATCATAACCATCATCATAACCATCATAACCATCATAACCATCATAACCATCATAACCATCATCATAACCATCATAACCATCATAACCATCATCATAACCATCATAACCATCATAACCATCATCATAACCATCATAACCATCATCATAACCATCATCATAACCATCATAACCATCATAACCATCATCATAACCATCATAACCATCATAACCATCATCATAACCATCATCATAACCATCATAACCATCATAACCATCATCATAACCATCATCATAACCATCATAACCATCATAACCATCATCATAACCATCATCATAACCATCATAACCATCATAACCATCATAACCATCATAACCATCATCATAACCATCATAACCATCATAACCATCATAACCATCATCATTCTATAAGATATACAGTAACACCTGAAGAGCTCACCATGCGATCATTCACCATCATCATAACCATCATAACCATCACCATGCGATCAGAACCATCATAACCATCATCATAACCATCATAACCATCATAACCATCATAACCATCATAACCATCAGAACCATCATAACCATCATAACCATCATCATAACCATCATAACCATCATAACCATCACAACCATCATAACCATCATAACCATCATAACCATCACAACCATCACAACCATCATAACCATCATAACCATCATAACCATCATAACCATCACAACCATCATAACCACCATTATCATCATAACCATCATAACCATCATAACCATCATAACCATCATAACCATCACAACCATCATAACCATCATCATAACCATCATCATAACCATCATAACCATCATAACCATCATAACCATCATAACCATCATAACCATCATCATAACCATCATCATAACCATCATCATAACCATCATCATAACCATCATAACCATCATCATTCTATAAGATATACAGTAACACCTGAAGAGCTCACCATGCGATCACAACCACCATCATAACCATCATAACCATCATAACCATCACAACCATCATAACCATCATAACCATCACAACCATCATAACCACCATCATAACCATCATAACCATCATAACCATCATAACCATCACAACCACCATCATCATCATAACCATCATAACCATCATAACCATCATAACCATCACAACCATCATAACCATCATAACCATCACAACCATCATAACCATCATCACAACCATCATAACCATCACAACCATCATAACCATCATAACCATCATAACCATCACAACCATCATAACCATCATAACCATCACAACCATCATAACCATCATAACCATCATAACCATCATAACCATCATAACCATCATCATAACCATCATCATAACCATCATAACCATCATAACCATCATAACCATCATCATAACCATCATCATAACCATCATCATAACCATCATCATAACCATCATAACCATCATAACCATCATCATAACCATCATAACCATCATAACCATCATAACCATCATAACCATCATCATAACCATCATAACCATCATAACCATCATCATAACCATCATAACCATCATCATAACCATCATCATAACCATCATAACCATCATAACCATCATCATAACCATCATAACCATCATAACCATCATCATAACCATCATCATAACCATCATAACCATCATAACCATCATAACCATCATAACCATCATAACCATCATCATAACCATCATAACCATCATAACCATCATCATAACCATCATCATAACCATCATAACCATCATAACCATCATAACCATCATAACCATCATCATAACCATCATAACCATCATAACCATCATAACCATCATCATTCTATAAGATATACAGTAACACCTGAAGAGCTCACCATGCGATCATTCACCATCATCATAACCATCATAACCATCACCATGCGATCAGAACCATCATCATAACCATCATAACCATCATAACCATCATAACCATCATAACCATCATAACCATCATAACCATCATCATAACCATCATAACCATCATAACCATCACAACCATCATAACCATCATAACCATCATAACCATCACAACCATCATAACCATCACAACCATCATAACCACCATTATCATCATAACCATCATAACCATCATAACCATCATAACCATCATAACCATCATAACCATCACAACCATCATAACCATCATCATAACCATCATCATAACCATCATAACCATCATAACCATCATAACCATCATAACCATCATCATAACCATCATAACCATCATCATAACCATCATCATAACCATCATCATAACCATCATAACCATCATAACCATCATAACCATCATAACCATCACAACCATCATAACCATCATCATAACCATCATAACCATCATAACCATCATAACCATCATAACCATCATCATAACCATCATAACCATCATCATAACCATCATCATAACCATCATCATAACCATCATCATAACCATCATAACCATCATCATTCTATAAGATATACAGTAACACCTGAAGAGCTCACCATGCGATCACAACCACCATCATAACCATCATAACCATCATAACCATCACAACCATCATAACCATCATAACCATCACAACCATCATAACCACCATCATAACCATCATAACCATCATAACCATCATAACCATCATAACCATCACAACCACCATCATCATCATAACCATCATAACCATCATAACCATCATAACCATCACAACCATCATAACCATCATAACCATCACAACCATCATAACCATCATCACAACCATCATAACCATCACAACCATCATAACCATCATAACCATCATAACCATCACAACCATCATAACCATCATAACCATCACAACCATCATAACCATCATAACCATCATAACCATCATAACCATCATCATAACCATCATCATAACCATCATAACCATCATAACCATCATAACCATCATCATAACCATCATCATAACCATCATCATAACCATCATCATAACCATCATCATAACCATCATAACCATCATAACCATCATCATAACCATCATAACCATCATAACCATCATAACCATCATAACCATCATCATAACCATCATAACCATCATAACCATCATCATAACCATCATAACCATCATCATAACCATCATCATAACCATCATAACCATCATAACCATCATCATAACCATCATAACCATCATAACCATCATCATAACCATCATCATAACCATCATAACCATCATAACCATCATAACCATCATAACCATCATCATAACCATCATCATAACCATCATAACCATCATAACCATCATCATAACCATCATCATAACCATCATAACCATCATAACCATCATAACCATCATAACCATCATCATAACCATCATAACCATCATAACCATCATAACCATCATCATTCTATAAGATATACAGTAACACCTGAAGAGCTCACCATGCGATCATTCACCATCATCATAACCATCATAACCATCACCATGCGATCAGAACCATCATCATAACCATCATAACCATCATAACCATCATAACCATCATAACCATCATAACCATCATCATAACCATCAAAACCATCATAACCATCATAACCATCATAACCATCATAACCATCATAACCATCATCATAACCATCATAACCATCATAACCATCATAACCATCAGAACCATCATCATAACCATCAAAACCATCATAACCATCATAACCATCATAACCATCATAACCATCATCATAACCATCATAACCATCATAACCATCATAACCATCACAACCATCATAACCATCATAACCATCATAACCATCACAACCATCACAACCATCATAACCATCATAACCATCATAACATCATAACCATCATAACCATCACAACCATCATAACCACCATTATCATCATAACCATCATAACCATCATAACCATCATAACCATCATAACCATCACAACCATCATAACCATCATCATAACCATCATCATAACCATCATAACCATCATAACCATCATAACCATCATAACCATCATAACCATCATCATAACCATCATAACCATCATCATAACCATCATCATAACCATCATCATAACCATCATAACCATCATAACCATCATAACCATCATAACCATCATCATAACCATCATCATAACCATCATAACCATCATAACCATCATCATAACCATCATCATAACCATCATAACCATCATAACCATCATAACCATCATAACCATCATCATAACCATCATAACCATCATAACCATCATAACCATCATAACCATCATCATTCTATAAGATATACAGTAACACCTGAAGAGCTCACCATGCGATCATTCACCATCATCATAACCATCATAACCATCACCATGCGATCAGAACCATCATCATAACCATCACAACCATCATCTATAAGATATACAGTATACATACAGTAACACCTGAAGAGCTCACCATGCGATCACAACCATCACAACCATCACAACCATCATAACCATCATAACCATCATAACCATCATAACCATCATAACCATCACAACCATCATAACCATCATAACCATCATCATTCAGAGAGCTCACCATGCGATCATAACCATCATAACCATCATAACCATCATAACCATCATCATTCTATAAGATATACAGTAACACCTGAAGAGCTCACCATGCGATCATAACCATCACAACCATCATAACCATCATAACCATCATAACCATCATCATAACCATCATAACCATCATCATTCTATAAGATATACAGTAACACCTGAAGAGCTCACCATGCGATCATAACCATCATAACCATCATAACCATCATAACCATCACAACCATCACAACCATCACAACCATCATAACCATCATAACCATCATAACCATCACAACCATCATAACCATCATAACCATCATAACCATCACCATGCCATCATAACCATCATAACCATCATAACCATCATAACCATCATCATAACCATCATCATAACCATCATCATAACCATCATCATAACCATCATAACCATCATAACCATCATCATAACCATCATAACCATCATCATAACCATCATCATAACCATCATCATAACCATCATAACCATCATCATAACCATCATCATAACCATCATCATAACCATCATCATAACCATCATAACCATCATCATAACCATCATAACCATCATAACCATCATAACCATCATCATAACCATCATCATAACCATCATCATTCTATAAGATATACAGTAACACCTGAAGAGCTCACCATGCGATCATAACCATCATCATAACCATCATCATAACCATCATAACCATCATCATAACCATCATCATAACCATCATAACCATCATAACCATCATCATTCAGATATACAGTATACACAGATATACAGTATACACCTGAAGAGCTCACCATGCGATCATAACCATCATCATTCAGTGAAGCTGAAACTGAATCCCCCCCCATGGGACAAACATTCCCTTTCCCACAATTCACATATTCATCATTTATTCATTATTATTTAAGGAAATTCAGACATCCTCTCAGTTTTCCCCCATCATTCCAAGTACAGTAATAAAGGTCACACATGTAGAACTGAGTGACAAGACCATAACATAACACCACCCTTAACATTAGGAAGACATTTAGTTATGTAAGATGACCATAACATAAGACCACCCTTAACATTAGGAAGACATTTAGTTATGTAAGATGACCATAACATAAGACCACCCTTAACATTAGGAAGACATTTAGTTATGTAAGATGACCATAACATAACACCACCCTTAACATTAGGAAGACATTTAGTTATGTAAGATGACCATAACATAAGACCATAACATAACACCACCCTTAACATTAGGAAGACATTTAGTTGAAACCAATCTGCTCATGGGAAAGCAGCATTTAACTATTATGCACCACAAACTTGGAATAATATTCCAGGTTACATTAGGAAACCCCCAACCATCGCTGTTTTTAAGTCTAATTTAAAAACATACTTATTTAACATTGCCTATCCTAATGATGTTTAATACCAGCTAGGTCTTGCCTGGGCTTTTAATCAAAGGTGGGAGTATTTGTTCTAATTTATATGCCAATTATGTAATGTTATCTTACAGTATTTAATTGTCTATTGTAATCTTTGTTTATTTTTTAAGTGCACTGTTGCACTCTGTATTTGTTTTTATTTCTGTAAAGCACTTTGAATTGCCTCGTGTATGAAAGGTGCTATATAAATAAAATGGCCTTGCCTTAGTTATGTAAGATGCCATACATAGGCTACAGTTACAGTGTGCTACTTGGTATGAGATGAAGGCTGCAGTGAGGACTTTTAAAATGTGATAACCAGTAAACTGCAACAGTACAGTACTGACCATCGCTAAGGCACTGCAGCCCATCATGCTATAATCTATCAAACCTCAGAACACCAAACACAGTGAGGCCATTTATTGATTTCATGCCATCTATCTGCCAGTCACACTGCAATGATATTTCTTCCCAAATGAGTTATTTTGGCGCTTCAAGTTATGTCTGAGAACACTGGCACAGGTCACTTTAGAGCATGTATTTGTACTTTTGATGTTTCAATGTTTACATTGCATCTGAAGACCTATAACGTCTAATGAAATGAAATGAAATGATTACTATATTTACCCAGGGTATCTGGGCTAAGCTCAAGAACTTGTTTCCAGCCAGGCCCTGCTCATAGAACACATTTCATCGTAGTGGTTCAATGCCATTTTCAAGGGCACTTCAGCGGTGGTAATTTTAACGTGTCGGACCGCTGATTCGAACTGGCGACCTTCCGGTATCAAGACCGCTCCGCAATCCGTTCGGCCACCGCTGCCACCAACTACTACTTTAATCACAACATGTCATTGTGATTCGTGGATACATGATCTTCAGAAAACACTGTGACACTGTAGCCCTAACCTAGCATTTCTACTCTGGGCATGTCAGAATAGAACATTCAGTAAATAATCTACAAACTCACACCGTTGTGAGCATGTAGATTGAGCCCTGGGAGAGTTTGGTCAACACATTTTATTTAAGAGGTGATAAGAGGTGGTCCATCAGTGTTGGACAGTATCTTATTAATAAGTAATATATGAATGTAATATTATTATACTTCCCCTAATGATGGTAATGGAATTATATTGCAGTTACTAATCCGAGTAACTGCAATTTTTCCCTCACACATGTACACAGAAACAACTAGAAAAAGTGCCCTTCTGGGCACAGGTCTCCACCAGGAGGATGTTTTGTGTGTGTGTGTGTGTGTGTGTGTGTGTGTGTGTGTGTGTGTGTGTGTGTGTGTGTGTGTGTGTGTGTGTGTGTGTGTGTGTGTGTGTGTGTGTGTGTGTGTGTGTGTGTGTGTGTAACCAACATTTGAAGTGAACTGACCTCCTGACCTCTGTCTAGTTGAGTAAGTAGCATTATTTTGTATTTTAGCAAGCTGCTAGTGGTGGTACTCTAAGTGCTTTTCTATTAGTATTATATTATTAGCTTGTGTGGTAGTCTGTAGTTTATAGTTGTATTGTTTGTGTTCAAGCAGTAGGCTAGTGGCACTTTGGAGTAGTGTAATTAGTTTCACCCTGTAATAGGCCACTTGATAAGTAGTATAGCCCACTTGATTGCCTTGTGAAGTGTGAAGTGTGTGGTTTAGCCAGCACTCCTGGCAGACGATTAGCAATCAGTTGAAGTGGCCTTATACCACCAGCTGAAAGCGTCAGCTTTTAAGCGGCGTCCAGCAAACGAAGGCCAGGCGAACAAAGGCGACAGGCGACTTTGTCAAAGTCCGACTTACTTCGTCACTGAACGATAAGCTGTATCATTGATTAGTGACATATATAGTAGTGTGCTAGATATAGTAGTGTATTGTAGTATATGTTTAGTGATCTACAATGTGTTTTCTTCCTATTCCTGTCCTCTCTTCTTCCTGGCGGTCGCACAAACACTGGGTTACACCCAGATGTCGCGACACAACTAATCTCATCTATCCTACTCTTTCAACTCACGTCGAGCAAGTGGTAACGGGAGGGCTTTGGAATTGCCACTCGGCTGTGGTGGAAGGCAAATCTGCTTTCATCTCAGCCTACGCATCCTTGCTCTCCCTTAACTTCCTTGCTCTGACTGAGACCTGGATCAGACCAGAAAACACTGCTACGCCCGCGGCTCTGTCTGATGTGTACTCTTTCTCTCACACTCCCAGAGCCGTGCGGACAGGTGGTGGGGCTGGTCTGCTAATTTCCAGAAAATGGAAATACTCTCCGGTTTCACTGTCACAATTCTCTCCTACCTCATTTGAATTTCATGTGGTCACTGTTTCTCATCCAGTCAGGCTCACCATTGCAGTTGTTTATCGCCCACCGGGCCCTGCTGGTGGCTTCCTGGAGGAGCTGGACCATCTAGTCTCCCACTTCCCTGTCGATGGCTCTGGATTCATCCTTCTGGGTGACTTCAACCTCCCGACTGAGAAGCAGCTAGACCCACTACTTTCGTTTCTCGCCGCCTTTGACCTAGTTATTTCCCCATCTCCTCCTACCCATGAGGCGGGCAACCAACTGGACCTGATCTTCACCAGAGGCTGCTCTATTGCTAACCTGTCTGTCACTCCTCTTTCCAGTGAAAAGGGTAAGAAACTCTCTGATCACTACTTCATGTCCTACTCTCTCTCTCTCTCCTCTCCCCCCTCACAGCCCCTCCCTACCCACATGATTTCCTCACGTCACAATCTTCGCTCACTTTCCTCCACTGATCTTTCCTCTTCTGTTCTCTCTGCTCTCCCTGCCCCTGAATCCTTTGCTCTTCTATCCCCTGATACCGCCACAGATCTTCTTTTCTCTACTCTATCCTCTTCTCTCGACCATCTCTGTCCCCTCACCACCAGGCCTGCACGCCAAACTCCACCTGCCCCCTGGTTGTCGGACTCAGTGCGGACTGAGAGACGGAGCCTGAGAGCGGCTGAGCGCAAATGGAGAAATGGCAACCTCCCGGAGGACCTTCTCACCTTCCAATCTCTCATTTCTACTTTTTCCTCCTCTCTATCAGCTGCTAAAGCTGCTTTTTTCTGCACTAAAATTCAGGCTTCTGCTTCCAACCCTAAAAAACTTTTTGAAACTTTCTCCTCTCTCCTACAACCACCACCCCCTCCTCCCTGACGATTTCGCCAACTTCTTTGACAAGAAGGTGAACGATATCCGATCCTCCTTCCCTCCTCCCCCGGCTGGTGCCCTGCGCACTACCCACACCCGTCTGCCTGCCACCCCCCCCCTCTCTACCTTCATCTACTCCTCTTCCCCCCCCCATCCCCTCTCTATCCCACTTCTCTCCCCTCTCCCCTAACGAGGTCCTTCTCCTTGTTACCTCTAGTCGCCCCACCTCATGCTCTCTGGACCCGGTCCCATCCACTCTGTTGCAGTCTATTGCACCTGAACTTCTTCCCTTCTTAACCCACCTTATTAACACCTCTCTGACATCTGGCTACTTTCCCTCTACTTTCAAGACTGCCAGAGTCACCCCCCTCCTGAAGAAACCGACACTTGACCCCTCTGAGATCAAGAACTACAGACCGGTTTCCCTTCTATCCTTCCTATCTAAAACTCTCGAACGTGCTGTCTTTAAACAACTGTCCTCCTATCTCCACCAGAACAATCTCCTGGACTCCAACCAGTCTGGGTTCAAAGTGGGTCACTCGACAGAGACTGCCCTGCTGGCAGTGACGGAGTCGCTCCATGCCGCTAGAGCGAACTCTCTCTCCTCCGTCCTGATACTCCTGGACCTGTCTGCAGCGTTCGACACGGTGAACCATCTGATCCTCCTCTCCACCCTCGAGGGGATGGGTGTCTCAGGCTCTGCACTCTCCCTGTTTGCATCCTACCTGACGGGTCGCTCCTACCAGGTGATGCTGAGAGGGTCTGTGTCAGAACCACACAGGCTCACAACTGGGGTTCCCCAAGGCTCGGTTCTGGGTCCTCTTCTTTTCTCTCTCTACACTACATCTCTGGGTGCTGTCATCCACTCCCATGGCTTTTCCTACCACTGCTATGCCGATGACACCCAGCTGATCCTCTCATTCCCCCCCTCTGATACCCAAGTGGAGGCACGCATTGCTGCTTGTCTGGCTGACATCTCGGCGTGGATGTCGACAAACCACCTGAAGCTCAACCTGGACAAGACCGAGCTGATGTTCCTCCCGGGGAAGGGCTGTCCGCACCGAGACATGGCCATCACCATTGATAATGCTGTGGTGACCTCAACTCGGACTGCGAAAAATCTGGGTGTGACCCTGGACGATCAACTGACGTTCTCGGCAAACATCGCATCAGTGACAAGGTCCTGCAGATTCCTCCTCTACAACATCAGGAGGATTCGCCCCTTCCTCACGGAGAAGGCAGCCCAGGTGCTCATCCAGGCTCTCGTCATCTCCCGCCTGGACTACTGCAACTCCCTCCTTGCTGGTGCTCCGGCATCTGCCATCAGACCTCTGGAGCTTGTTCAGAAAGCCGCGGCTCGTCTGGTGTTCAACCGCCCCAAGTTCTCCCACACAACCATCCTTCTCCGTTCTCTACACTGGCTCCCCGTAGCGGCTCGCATCCAGTTCAAAACCCTGGTGTTAGCCTATAGGGCAGTGAAAGGAACAGCTCCTTCCTACCTCCGGGCTATGGTCGATGCCTACACCCCTGCCCGACCACTTCGGTCTGCCACCTCGGGGCGACTGATTGCCTCGTCACTCAAGGGTCCTTCTGGCCGATCCACACGGTCACGACTCTTTTCTGTTCTGGCCCCACAGTGGTGGAATGAACTTCCCACTGATGTTAGGACAGCAGAGTCACTGCCCATATTTCGCCGCAGGTTGAAAACCCACCTCTTCAGGAAACACTACCCTTCCTCTCTGCCTGACCTACTTGTTGTTAACTAGTTGTACGAACGCTTGTTTTCTATTGTTGTATTGTTTATTGGATCTTGTTTAGTCGATACACTTAATTGTTTTAGCTCATGCTCATTTGATTTAGCTATTTTGTCTCATCTGTTTAAGGAAATAGGTAGCTGATATATTGCACTTTTACCTTAGCACTAGGTATACTCTTGGTTGCTTGTTTTTGCAGAAAATGCACTAAAGACTTCTGGTGATTAGTAGTTTTTGTTTCCTACCTATGTTGAATACACTTATTGTAAGTCGCTTTGGATAAAAGCGTCTGCTAAATGACTGTAATGTAATGTAATGTAATGTAATGTAATGTAATGTAATGTGTGTGACGCGGCTTGGCCTGTTGTAGCGCCACCATGAGGCTGATTTGACAAGTGGCATTTCTTCCTCAGCCTAGTGGGAATATGCATGCACAGTTTCACCGCAATCGGACACTGCGTTGAGTAATTGTGGCAATTTGTATAAAACGGGTACAAAGCGGGCTACTCCTGAAAGGTTTAGAAGCCAATCGTAGGCAATGAAGGTGGATTATGAGAAATCAAACAAACGCGTCTTGATCACATGGCTATGGAGAGCATGTGTACCGATTTGCGTGAAATTTGGATAAAATCTGAAGGAGTAATATTAGAAAATGAGTTTTACATATGTCGGCCTCCTGGTGGCGCTATAAAGAGCAGATGTGAAAAATTCACACTCCCTGCACCCACACTCCCTGTACCCACACACTCCCTGCACCCACACACTCTGCACCCACACACTACCTGCACCCACACACTCCCTGCACCCACACACTCCCTGCACCCACACACTCTGCACCCACACACTCCCTGCACCCACACACTCCCTGCACCCACACACTCCCTGCACCCACACACACTGCACCCACACACTCCCTGCACCCACACACTCTGCACCCACACACTCCCTGCAACCACACACTCCCTGCACCCACACACTCCCTGCACCCACACACTACCTGCAACCACACACTCCCTGCACCCACACACTCCCTGCACCCACACACTCCCTGCACCCACACACACTGCACCCACACACTCCCTGCACCCACACACTCCCTGCACCCACACACTCTGCACCCACACACTCCCTGCACCCACACACTCCCTGCACCCACACACTGGTGGCGCTATAAAGAGCAGATGTGAAAAATTCCAGGCAAATGTTTTTCCTTGGCCTCTAGGGAGTTGGCATACAAAGTTATCCACAGATCCGTGCAGTTAGAGGTAAAAACACTTTTCGGCGAGTTATAGTGCCACCATGAGGCTGAGTTGAAAATGTTCACGTGGCATTTCTTTCTCGGCCTAGTGGGAATGTGCGTGCACAATTTCACGGAAATCACACGATGTGTCCATGATTTGCAGCATTTTGTTTGAAACTGAGCACTCCTGCAAACTTTGGAAGCCAATCTTAGCCAATCAGGATGGAGTCTGAGAAATCTGAAAGACCCGTTTCGTTGAATGGCTGTAGAGAGACTGTGTACCAATTTGCGTGATGTTTGGACAAAATCTGTAGGTGTACTGTCTAAAAACGTGTTTTGCACAAAGCGGCTTCCTGGTGGCGCTGTACAGGCCGTTCTGGAAATTCTGGGGCAGAGGTTCATCGTTGGCATCCAGGGAGTGTGTGTGCAAAATTTGACATCGACCGGGTTAACGTTGCCGGAGATTAGCTGGACACACACACGGACGGGGACACACACGGACGGACACACACACGGACGGAGTGCAAAACATACTCTCTCCCCATGCCTTCGGCCTGGTGGGGACAGTAATGTGCGCAGTGTGGGTGATTGGTGAGTGACTCCTCCTGTGAGGTTGATGTTCCAAGAAAGTGGATTCTATAAGGAGCTGCGGAACAGATTCTACAGTAGAAACGTTGTGGGGGGGGGGGGGGGGGGGGGGTGGAAGTAATACAAAACATAACGGGTAAGGCAACTAATTACTTTTGATACCAGGCAATATAAACTTTTTTTAAAGGAGTGATACGTAAACAATAAACATGAACTTATTAGCCTACTTTGCCCCAACAGCAGGTTGTGTGTGGCTGCAGAGAGTGTGTGGGTGCAGAGTGTGTGGCTGCAGAGAGTGTGTGGGTGCAGGGAGTGTGTGGGTGCAGGGAGTGTGTGGCTGCAGAGAGTGTGTGGGTGCAGAGTGTGTGGCTGCAGGGAGTGTGTGGGTGCAGAGAGTGTGTGGGTGCAGAGAGTGTGTGGGTGCAGGGAGTGTGTGGGTGCAGGGAGTGTGTGGGTGCAGGGAGTGTGTGGGTGCAGGGAGTGTGTGGGTGCAGGGAGTGTGTGGGTGCAGAGTGTGTGGGTGCAGGGAGTGTGTGGGTGCAGGGAGTGTGTGGGTGCAGAGTGTGTGGGTGCAGGGAGTGTGTGGGTGCAGGGAGTGTGTGGGTGCAGGGAGTGTGTGGGTGCAGGGAGTGTGTGGGTGCAGAGTGTGTGGGTGCAGGGAGTGTGTGGGTGCAGAGTGTGTGGGTGCAGGGAGTGTGTGGGTGCAGGGAGTGTGTGGGTGCAGAGTGTGTGGGTGCAGGGAGTGTGTGGGTGCAGAGTGTGTGTGGGTGCAGGGAGTGTGTGGGTGCAGGGAGTGTGTGGGTGCAGGGAGTGTGTGGGTGCAGGGAGTGTGTGGGTGCAGGGAGTGTGTGGGTGCAGGGAGTGTGTGGGTGCAGAGTGTGTGGGTGCAGGGAGTGTGTGGGTGCAGAGTGTGTGTGGGTGCAGGGAGTGTGTGGGTGCAGAGAGTGTGTGGGTGCAGAGTGTGTGGCTGCAGAGAGTGTGTGGGTGCAGGGAGTGTGTGGGTGCAGGGAGTGTGTGGGTGCAGGGAGTGTGTGGGTGCAGGGAGTGTGTGGGTGCAGGGAGTGTGTGGCTGCAGAGAGTGTGTGGGTGCAGGGAGTGTGTGGCTGCAGAGAGTGTGTGGGTGCAGAGAGTGTGTGGGTGCAGAGAGTGTGTGGGTGCAGGGAGTGTGTGGGTGCAGGGAGTGTGTGGGTGCAGGGGAAAGCCTCCATACACAGATGACATTGTTCACTGGTCCATTTATGCAGGAGCTGTACTGTGTACATCACTGTTTCTTGGTCCATGTCAACCACAAGTCTCCTTGTACTGTAGAGTCATTCTCACTGTTAACAGCAGGTAACCATACAGAACATATTATAATAAAAAAATGTTCCTCTGCCATTGCAATCACAAAAAAACTATAGTCTAGTTTTTCCTTAACTGGGTCAAAAGCTTCCTCTTGAGAATGCAAGGAAAGATGGTTGAATATGAACAGAGGCCATCTTAACCACCCTGTCACCCTGCATTTTGATTCTGTTTCATTGTTATGCAGGTTCAGTGGAATTGGTTTTACTCAGTGGAAGTAAAGTACCCCCATTCTGGACGAACATACCATGAATTATTTCTTAACGTTTGACGGCATCCATCAGAAGCAGCAGAATTGCACAGTACATCTGGCAGAGGCAGGGATGTGTTTGAAAATGCCTTCCCTGTCTCCCTGAGGTCTGCACTCTGGCTGTCACAGAGTGGACAGATTAAAACAGATGACTAGCATTCGAGTTGTTCAGATTTACAGTCCAAAAAAGAGAGATATTTTCCCTGCATGTATGAGGATAGATAGATAGATAGATAGATAGATAGATAGATAGATAGATAGATAGATAGATAGATAGATAGATAGATAGATAGATAGATAGATAGATAGATAGATAGATAGATCAATTATGAAAATATAATGCACATTTCTTGCTAGAAATCAAAATGCAATGCTGAAAGGGAGGAACAAAAAGGATGTCAGCCTTTTCCCCCCGCCGGGATAATCTTGACAGTCTCTTGACAGGCAATCTGTCTGATAACAGGCAGATTGGGACCAATTAGCTTTTTTCCCAGTTGCAAATAATCGCTGTCGGGCAGAAGCCTTGTATCTGCATATTCTTTTATATATTTCTTAACAAATGTAACCTTAATACAAATATTGTCGGTACATCTGTTAAGACAGCAGGCAGACACCAGCTGAAATATAATGTTGTGTTTCATAATTCAAGCTGTCATTCTTGTAGCTGTCAAGAAACCTTGCATCTGCATATTTTGATAGTTGTATCTCAAGTTTCAATCTTAACAGTTTGACGGCCGCTAATTGTTTAATCCAGGGTTCCACCGCGCGTAAAACGCTATACCCGACATTTGTTTAATGCGTTTAATTCGCCGTTTTAAAATAATTAAAAAGACACAGCGGATTTATCCGGGACCTGGTGACGAGGCCGTCAGGTTATGATGACGAAACCGGAAATCAAGTCAACCTCTGGGCTGCTAGGGCTTCTGGGAAATTGAGCCCAATGCAAGTGGACGGGCCGTTTGTTTAGACTACAACTTGCTTCGTTTCATTGTAATGGCCGCTGGTGCTTCTGATCATAACATGCCGACGGACCATTTTTCCGGATTTTCGTCGTTGAAAGCTGCAAATACTTCAGCGTATGCTCTAAAGGTAATAAAACAATCTCGGCAGCGTAGAATATTTGATTAAATAGCGGGTAAAGCGTTTAATGGATATGTATAATGTGCGTGCAAATACAGGGAGAGCCATGGCACCGAGAAGAGTTTAAATCATAATATATTAACCCTATCTATGAGAAGAGTTTAGATCATATTATATTAACCCTATCTATGAGCATGACGAGTTTAAATCATATTATGTTAACCCTATCTATGAGCATGAAGAGTTTAAATCATATTATGTTAACCCTATCTATGAGAAGAGTTTAGATCATATTATATTAACCCTATCTATGAGCATGACGAGTTTAAATCATATTATGTTAACCCTATCTATGAGCATGAAGAGTTTAAATCATATTATATTAACCCTATCTATGAGCATGACGAGTTTAAATCATATTATGTTAACCCTATCTATGAGCATGACGAGTTTAAATCATATTATGTTAACCCTATCTATGAGCATGACGAGTTTAAATCATATTATGTTAACCCTATCTATGAGAAGAGTTTAAATCATATTATATTAACCCTATCTATGAGCATGACGAGTTTAAATCATATTATGTTAACCCTATCTATGAGCATGAAGAGTTTAAATCATATTATGTTAACCCTATCTATGAGCATGACGAGTTTAAATCATATTATATTAACCCTATCTATGAGCATGAAGAGTTTAAATCATATTATGTTAACCCTATCTATGAGCATGACGAGTTTAAATCATATTATGTTAACCCTATCTATGAGCATGAAGAGTTTAAATCATATTATGTTAACCCTATCTATGAGCATGACGAGTTTAAATCATATTATGTTAACCCTATCTATGAGCATGACGAGTTTAAATCATATTATGTTAACCCTATCTATGAGCATGAAGAGTTTAAATCATATTAACCCTATCTATGAGCATGAAGAGTTTAAATCATATTATATTAACCCTATCTATGAGCATGACGAGTTTAAATCATATTATATTAACCCTATCTATGAGCATGAAGAGTTTAAATCATATTATATTAACCCTATCTATGAGCATGAAGAGTTTAAATCATATTATGTTAACCCTATCTATGAGCATGAAGAGTTTAAATCATATTATATTAACCCTATCTATGAGCATGAAGAGTTTAAATCATATTATGTTAACCCTATCCATGAGCATGAAGAGTTTAAATCATATTATGTTAACCCTATCCATGAGCATGAAGAGTTTAAATCATATTATGTTAACCCTATCTATGAGCATGAAGAGTTTAAATCATATTATGTTAACCCTATCTATGAGCATGACGAGTTTAAATCATATTATGTTAACCCTATCTATGAGCATGAAGAGTTTAAATCATATTATGTTAACCCTATCTATGAGCATGAAGAGTTTAAATCATATTATGTTAACCCTATCTATGAGCATGAAGAGTTTAAATCATATTATGTTAACCCTATCTATGAGCATGACGAGTTTAAATCATATTATGTTAACCCTATCTATGAGCATGAAGAGTTTAAATCATATTATGTTAACCCTATCTATGAGCATGAAGAGTTTAAATCATATTATGTTAACCCTATCTATGAGCATGAAGAGTTTAAATCATATTATGTTAACCCTATCTATGAGCATGAAGAGTTTAAATCATATTATGTTAACCCTATCTATGAGCATGAAGAGTTTAAATCATATTATGTTAACCCTATCTATGAGCATGAAGAGTTTAAATCATATTATGTTAACCCTATCTATGAGCATGAAGAGTTTAAATCATATTATGTTAACCCTATCTATGAGCATGAAGAGTTTAAATCCTATTATGTTAACCCTATCTATGAGCATGAAGAGTTTAAATCCTATTATGTTAACCCTATCTATGAGCATGAAGAGTTTAAATCCTATTATGTTAACCCTATCTATGAGCATGAAGAGTTTAAATCCTATTATGTTAACCCTATCTATGAGCATGAAGAGTTTAAATCCTATTATGTTAACCCTATCTATGAGAAGAGTTTAAATCATATTATGTTAACCCTATCTATGAGCATGAAGAGTTTAAATCCTATTATGTTAACCCTATCTATGAGCATGAAGAGTTTAAATCATATTATGTTAACCCTATCTATGAGCATGAAGAGTTTAAATCATATTATGTTAACCCTATCTATGAGCATGAAGAGTTTAAATCATATTATATTAACCCTATCTATGAGCATGAAGAGTTTAAATCATATTATGTTAACCCTATCTATGAGCATGAAGAGTTTAAATCATATTATGTTAACCCTATCTATGAGCATGAAGAATTTAAATCCTATTATATTAACCCTATCTATGAGCATGAAGCGTAAAAGCTCACAGGGAACAAACACTCTGACACTATGAATACACTTTGGATTTCAAACAATTTGTTTGTGTAAATGTGTTCATGAAGCTCAAATGTCTGCTTTATCCTTCAGCCAGTGGATTAAGAGCTCTCTCCATCACTTACTTTTATTATAAAAGGTTTGTGTGACATTGACATAACGATGTGGCACAACTCACCAGTAAACAAGAATGTATAGCCATGAGCAGAGCCGGATTTACCTTGCTGAGGGCCCCTGGGCTGGAGCAAATTTGAGGGCCCCCCTTGGGGCGCGCGGCAGAGCCGCGCGTCCCGCGATTTGGCCGAGCGGCGTAGCCGCGAGGCCGAAATTTTTTTGGGCTATTTTGTTTTCATTTTGGGGTACCCAGGCCCCTAAAAAGAGAGGCAGGCAGGCAGAAGCTCTCAATGGTTTAACCATAATACAACTAAATACAATAACAATACACACATTTCACTTGAATTGGATTTCACTTTACAATTTTATAATTCAAAAAAAAAAAAAAAAAAAAAAAATGTTTTTTTTTTTTTTTTTTGGGCCCCCCTAGTCGGGGGCCCCCGGGCTTCAGCCCACCCTAGCCCAACGGTAAATCCGGCTCTGGCCATGAGCTATTTTACTTTTACTTAACACTACATTTGGAGCCACCAGACTTTTCCTCAGACCTTCCTCAGATCCAGCACCCGGCTTGGGATGTGCCTGTCTTGTAGCCGTGTATCGGCTTCTCTCACACCTCAATCTCAAATGACAATGACCTTGTGATAAGCCAGGCAGTCCTCATGAATATGAAGAAGTCAGACAAAACAGTTCCTTTCTGAATTTATATCGTTCATGGTTTGGGATTGATATCCAACAAAAACAGATGTCATTATGTTATAATAATAATGACCTCCCGATAACCCGTGCAGACTCCTGTGAATATGAATAAGTCAAACAAAGCAGTTCCTTTTTATACCTCTATCGTTTATAGATCAGGAAATATACAACACAATTCATTCATTCTGTTCTGCCTGTGCAGTACATAATAAGCAGGGTCCCCGCTGCTGTTCATGAACATAACTAGGTACGTGTTACTGCCCGCCAACAAAGAGCCAAGTGCCTGACAGTGGCGTCTCTGTCTCAGTCCCTGTGAGCGGTTTGGGACCCAGCGTCTTGTTACTTTTATGCACAGTACTGTGCTATTGAGAGCTAGGCTTTTCTGTCTTTAAATTGGATGATCTTTGGCAGCAATATAAACGCCACAATGTGCCAACTCACACCATCGGTGTGGACAGATGGAGCTCCACAGTCATCTTTACAATGAGAGGTCCTCTTGGATTCATCAGTTCTGGGGCTAACTGCTCAGAAATGGACTGGCGCTATTTGTATGCTAATGAAGTGTGAAGTAAAAACTTGATTAGCATAAAAAAGTCTCCTCATACCTACCTGGGCTTTCCGTTTCTTGTCTTTTTGTTTCTTTTTATTGGGCTTTGCCGTAAAAGAGCTCGGAGCAAGGAATTCTTATATAAAAGAGTGATCCACTGTGAATACTTGACAGGACTTGAAATGTCTAGATGAAATTAAAGTGTCCATAACAGACAGTACATTGCTTTGTATGGTGGTGCTACACTAGTGACAGTGGTGGATGTAGAGCGGTTCAGTGACGCATTTCTGTAGGAAGCAGGGAGTTAAAACCTTCCTGCTAGTCAGGATTTGATTTGATTATTGTTCATGATACAGTACATGATTTCCTTTGCAAGTTAATAAATAACAAATGAACACCGTGTGGTGTGGGTGATGGGCTGATTTAGTTACCGGTAGTCACACCTGGCCTGGGCCCAAACTAATTGGGCTCAGAGCTGGGTGAGACTGCAACTCTGTTGTGCATCAATCTAATCAATGTGCACAGGATAGATCAGTCGTCCCTGCACTCACTTGGGAGGTCCTCTGTCATTACAGCCTGTACAGAGTACAAGCTGTACAAGCTTGTACAAGCTTGCAGAGAGTGCCACTCTCTACAATAAATGTATTTGAAACATCCACTTGACTGTGTCCCTGTGTTGGGAGCCTGGGAGGTGGCTGGTAGCATCCATAGACATAAAGGATAGATGGCTCAAGGCGGAGTCTCTGACGTTCTTCACCCGGCGGCCATCTTGCTGAGGGGCTACAGTACAGTATGTTCAATGGCAACTCAAACAAAAAAAGTCATAACTCCCTCAAATCTTGACGGATTTACAAACGGGTTGGTTTATTACAAACGTTGTCAACGTGGCTATGATTCAGGATGCTTATCTGCTTAATTTTGTTTTTTATATGAACATATAAAAACATATATAACAAACCAAACCGCAAGTTATGGTTATTTAAAAAGTACATGCCCATAGACACAATGTTATGCTGCCCCTCGGTAAGATGGCCACCACATAGCATCGTCGCTCTCCATTGGCCAGAGTGCGGGTGAGCCATCTAGCTTTCTTATATATCTATGGTAGCATCAGCCCAGCTACACACTCGTCTGCATCTGCATCGAGTGATATTGATAAATACTAGAAATAGATTTATTGGAGATTCTGACTTTCAATTGTACATACATTTTGTTTTGATTTTATTGTTCCACTTTTTGCTTTGGCAATGTAAACGCATGTTTTCTCATGCCAATAAAGCCCTTTGAATTGAATTGAATTGAATTGATAATGTGTAATGAAGCCACTATTAGCATGTGATACCCCACGGGTATTTGGGGTGGGGTATTTACAATTTAGGCATTTAGCAGACGCTCTTAATCCAGAGCGATTTACATTAAGCAATAACAAAAAGCATGGCATACATCACATATATAAAAAGTAGTTATCATGAATTATGTAAACTATACATACTATACTATATAATATATTATACATGTGTACTATAAAGTGCTATGACTACATAAAGTGCAATTCTAGAGCTGTCTACGTAACAAGCTATACGTCTGTTTAAAATACTATACTACCGTTTTATGTGGTAGATGCAGCGACGGCTCCAGAAAATTGTGACTGGGGGGGGGGGGGGGGTGCTATGGGGGGTCTGGCTATTTAGAGGGGGGGGGCTAATGAATCTTGGTTTACATAGAAGTCAGTCAATTTGACTTGTTTTGAGGGGGGGGGGCTTAGGGGGGGCTAAGCCTCCACCAGAGGGTGCTAAAGCCCCCCCCCCCTCCCCCTTGTCCCCCCCTGGAGCCGTCCCTGGGTAGATGTGAAAATATAATCCTGTGTTAACTACAGTCCTTATTGCAGGCATTTAACCAAAAAAACCATTCAAACAACCCACAGACTCTGAGAAACAGAACCAAGAAGTGCAACCCATATCCTGGTGTTGGGGCCACAAACTTTGCCACTCTATGGTAGCGTAATGTGCCTAATTCATGCTCTGTAGACCAGGGGTTCTCAACGTTTTTGGATGGGGACCCCCGGAAATGCTTTTGCTGTGTCTTGCGACCCCCGCCCCGCCCCGCCCCCCCTCCCCACCCACAATACAAACTGACTGCAAAAATAACCTTAATAATAGAGAAAATATAACATAAATAAATACTGAAACCAGATATAATCATTAAGGAAAGTGTATGCATGTACTGTGTACTATGTCAACTCTTAATTTCCGTTTTCCAGCCATTCACTTGCACAAAAAAAAAAGAGAAAATAATTTGGGGACCCCCCAAAATAATTTAGCGACCCCCAGAGGGGTCGCGACCCACAGGTTGAGAACCCCGGCTGTAGACTGTCGTACAACAGCATCGACCGTAAATAGACAATCTATGAGCTCAGCGATCTATGGGGGCGGGGCGGCCATAGCTGAATGGTTAGAGAGATCTATGGGGGCGGGGCGGCCATAGCTGAATGGTTAGCGAGATCTATGGGGGCGGGGCCATAGCTGAATGGATAGAGAGATCTATGGGGGCGGGGGGGCGGGGCATAGCTGGATGGTTAGAGAGATGCGGGGGGGCGGGGCATAGCTGAATGGTTAGAGAGATCTATGGGGGCGGGGCGGCCATAGCTGAATGGTTAGAGAGATCTATGGGGGCGGGGCATAGCTGAATGGTTAGAGAGATCTATGGGGGCGGGGCCATAGCTGAATGGTTAGAGAGATCTATGGGGGCGGGGCGGGGCATAGCTGAATGGTTAGAGAGATCTATGGGGGCGGGGCCATAGCTGAATGGTTAGAGAGATCTATGGGGGCGGGGCCATAGCTGAATGGTTAGAGAGATCTATGGGGGCGGGGCCATAGCTGAATGGTTAGAGAGATCTATGGGGGCGGGGCGGGGCATAGCTGAATGGTTAGAGAGATATATGGGGGCGGGGCCATAGCTGAATGGTTAGAGAGATCTATGGGGGCGGGGCCATAGCTGAATGGTTAGAGAGATCTATGGGGGCGGGGCGGGCCATAGCTGAAACTCAACGCCCTGCAGTTTCGATTCCAGACCCCAGCAATGTCGAGATGTCCCTGAACAACGAGATGTCCCTGAACAATGTCGAGATGTCCCTGAACAATGTGGAGATGTCCCTGAACAACGAGATGTCCCTGAACAATGTGGAGATGTCCCTGAACAATGTGGAGATGTCCCTGAACAATGTGGAGATGTCCCTGAACAACGAGATGTCCCTGAACAATGTGGAGATGTCCCTGAACAATGTGGAGATGTCCCTGAACAACGAGATGTCCCTGAACAATGTGGAGATGTCCCTGAACAATGTGGAGATGTCCCTGAACAATGTGGAGATGTCCCTGAACAATGTGGAGATGTCCCTGAACAATGTCGAGATGTCCCTGAACAATGTCGAGATGTCCCTGAACAAAACACTTAAACATCAACTGCTCCCCGAGGCGCTGATCCCCTGTAGTGCCGTCTGCTCCTGTTACTAAGGATGGGTTATCGACTGTAAATAATAGCCATTCTATAAGCCCAGTGGTCGACCGTAACTAGCAGATCTATAAGCTCAGTGGTCGACCGTAACTAGCAGATCTATAATCTATAAGCCCAGTGGTCGACCGTAACTAGCAGATCTATAAGCTCAGTGGTCGACCGTAACTAGCAGATCTATAATCTATAAGCCCAGTGGTCGACCGTAACTAGCAGATCTATAATCTATAAGCCCAGTGGTCGACCGTAACTAGCAGATCTATAATCTATAAGCCCAGTGGTCGACCGTAACTAGCAGATCTATAATCTATAAGCCCAGTGGTCGACCGTAACTAGCAGATCTATAAGCCCAGTGGTCGACCGTAACTAGCAGATCTATAAGCCCAGTGGTCGACCGTAACTAGCAGATCTATAAGCCCAGTGGTCGACCGTAACTAGCAGATCTATAAGCCCAGTGGTCGACCGTAACTAGCAGATCTATAAGCCCAGTGGTCGACCGTAACTAGCAGATCTATAATCTCTCAACGAGCTTGAAGATTGTGTATGACCGTATATTTACTTGTTATATATTTTGTGTAGGAGAACAGAAGAGTACAATTGTTGTGTTCTGGTTTCCACAGACATTGTAACAGCATGAATAATAATAATAATAATAATAATAATAACAATAATAATAATAATAATAATAATAATAATAATAATAATAATAATAATAATAATAATAATAACAATAATAATAATAAATATAGCTGCAAGCAGCGATAAGGCGGGACCAAGAAAGAAGACAATACGCAATAAGAACAATATGCACAAATAAGAATCACAGGCTGAGTTGTCGCTACCTGGATTTGAACCAGTGACCCTGTGGTCCAAAGGTGAGAGCTCTACCGACTGAGATATGCAGACACAGTCAGTTGACTCATTCTAAACAGTAACATCATCCAGTATTTTTGGTAACAACTGTCCTGGTCTTTATCCATTACTACAGTGTGTTTTCACGTACAAACTTCTCTATGTACGCTTGCAGTGCTATTTGGCATGACCCTCTACCATACTGTACAGTTGCAAAAGCATATGACGCTGCATGTATGTATTAGGGACAAAAGAATAATTTTCACAAACCAGAAATTTTCATTGGCTCATAAAAACTTAATTTTTTGACTGATCTAAAGGTCAGAGGTCAGAACACAAAAGTTGTTCGGCATGAGGAGACACACATGTGTATCAAAGTGTCATTGCCGACGGTCAAACGGTTCATGAGATATGCACGTTCAAAGTTTGCATTTTCAATTGAGCGCTATAGCGCCACCATTTGGCCAATTGTCATGGGCTTCGCATAGTCACCGTTTGGCATGGCCCTCTACCAGATTAACGCGTTTCGCGAAAACCGACTGCACCGTTCAACCAGAACAGCTATTTTTGGTGGAAGAAGGAGGAGGAGAAGAAGAAGAAGGAGAAGAAAAAAAAACACAAAAAAAATAAGTGGTCCCTTAATAATGATAATCAGTGCTGGACAGCCTTTATGTCTGTGTGTGGGATTTACAACCACCTAACTCCAATTTCTCTCTCTCTCTCTCTCTCTCTCTCTCTCTCTCTCTCTCTCTCTCTCTCTCTCTCTCTCTCTCTCTCTCTCTCTCTCTCTCTCTCTCTCTCTCTCTCTCTCTCTCTCTCTCTCTCTCTCTCTCGATAGTTAATTATTTTCCCCGGTTTGTCCGTGAACGTGATTGTCACCGACAGTGGTGGATACGGTGCCACTGCATCGGGGGACGGCAATGTTATGGCGGCACTGGAGCGTTCTCAGAACAGAGTTGTAAGGAAAAGGCCTTTGGCTGGCCGCTGGTGCGTCAAAGCTCTGAGGCATTCAAGAAAGTTTCTGAGTGAATCAAGGGAAAAGCCTCTTAGAGACAACACTGTGCATCGGGTTCAGTTGATAAGACGCTGCAGTGCTGGGACTGACTTGATACAAACGTGACTGATTTTCTGAAACCCAAACCAACACAGTCTCTGATTAAGGCAGACATGGCCGCTTGGCAGGGAACAGAGAGCCACTATATTCAAGGAACAAAATGTAATATATTCTGCACATTTCAATTTCATTTGGAAAGTCTGTAGGTACGTGTGTGAAATGGCTGAGGAAAAGCATCACATTTGTTTGGCTGTGTTCAGAATCGAAATAACACTTTCTTTCTAGCATCTAACTATAAAGGAATATAAGGTGTGTGTGTGTGTGTGTGTGTGTGTGTGTGTGTGTGTGTGTGTGTGTGTGTGTGTGTGTGTGTGTGTGTGTGTGTGTGTGTGTTGAAATTTCTTTATTGGGAATAGCCCCTTGAGATGAACCATCTCGTTTTCAAGGGGATCCAGAGATACAATACGTGCGTGCGTGCGTGCGTGCGTGCGTGCGTGCGTGCGTGCGTGCGTGCGTGCGTGCGTGCGTGCGTGCGTGTGTGTGTTATAAATATGCTCAATAGCGATGGGAAAATTCAACACATGCAGCGACGTAAAGTATCACCTGCACTGGAGAATGAGACGCAGTTCCTTGGATTCAAGACTATGGCGAATGGTAAATTGGACATTAAAGCCGCTGGATTCGGTGTATGCTAGAAGGCATTCTTACCTTTATTTGTAGTTGTTACGTCCCCACCAAAGAGGTCCAGGTGTTATTTTGTGCAAAAGTGCATTATTGGCTATTTCCCCTATTATAAGCCCTCAATGGGGGTTGGGTTTTTGTGCTAATTCACTTATTTCCATCAAAATAAAGTGTGCCGCTTGGGATACTATTTACATTATGAAGAGAGGATATATACAAAAAAAATACTTTTGAGCGATGGAAATATGCAAATTAGCACAACACCCCAATGCCCCATTCAATTCAATGCAATTCAATTCAATTCATTGGGGGCTTATGGTAGGGGAAATAGCCAAAATGGCCAAATAACACCTGCATGGACCTCTTTGGTGGAGACGTATCAACTACAAATAAAGGTAAAAAAGCCTTCTAGCATGGAATTCTCTATGCCAGCGATCAGGATTACAGTTGAAGTGGGTGGCGCCTGATACACTGTTGCGCTCAACAACAGCATCATCACACATCCGCGTGTCCGTGTATGTGCGACCTACGAGCAGGACGGTATGCACCATGAACTGTCAATCAAATCCGCGACCGCAAGAGCCACCATTCTATAGGAATGAAGCGATCAGAAAGTGCACAACACTGGACCAGAACACTGGCGTTTCTTCCCTTTGCAAACCACTCACTATCACACTCTGTATTGTCAAATAACATCATGGGTGAGGACACTCTTATTTTCACCATTAAAGCCGACCATGTTCAACTTGACAACCTGGTACACATCAGCACACGACCCACACTGCATCCTACATCCAGTACCACATGACAAAGAAACAGTGGCACACATCTTAAATGTTTGCAGCCACTATAAAAGACTGTAGATTGCCAGACCTGACCGTATGGTGGACCTGGTCATAATGAATTTGCGGTTGCGGGTGACAAAAAACTCCATCCACAGGTCTCTAATAAACACAGCACTGTAAAACTAGACTGGTTTGATCACAATGATATATTGTGTTCATTAATGAAATTAGAAAAACTGTCACTATCTTTGAAATATGCTGCCCATTTGATTTGTATATGGACACTTGTTTTACATCCAAACTTATGAAATATCAGCCTCTGGTGGAACGTATTATGGCCTTGGGATATCATCGTCAACTCATTGTCCTTGTATTTGGAAGTCTGGGCCATGTCCATAAGCTTGTGCTCAGGGGTCTGCAATTGGATGGATTGCAAAAGACAAATGCAAAAACGTTGGCTAAATACTGTTCTGTCTCAGCTATTATGGGCAGTCTATCTATCTGGAGAAGGCGATGTTTCATTTATCCTTAGGTGGCTTAAAGGTAAACAAAACAAAAAGTAGTCTAGTAGTGTCAAGTAGTAGTATGTCATCAATGTGCTATTTTTTTTCCTCTGTGTGTTCAGCATGTGCAGCAGCTGTATTTGGTTGGACCATATAATGTAACCTTCTTCTGATCAGTGTTTGTATTGCGTGCGTGCTTGCGTGCGTGCATGCGTGCGTGCGCACGCGTGTATGCATGCAGACCGTATAGTAATCCTATTTCCATTCTGGCTTTCTCCTTTGTTTCACCCATAAAAGGGATTAATTTGTGTGAGGCCCGCTGGGACATTGACTTTGAGCGTTCCCAAACAAAGACTGTATCGCCTTCACTTAAATTCATAGAGAGAACAAAATCCTAATATACAGGAACTCCATTATACTTGCAAAGAAATGTGGTCTTACACTTCCACAGCTATGGAGTGGAAAGAATGACATGAATTAGTATGACTGCTACTTGGTTTCAACATTATGAAATCTATTTGTGTCTCCACCAGGCCGAAGGCATGGGGAGAGAGTATGTTTTGCACTCCGTCCGTCCGTCCGTGTGTGTGTCCGTCTGTGTACAGCTAATCCGGAGATTAGCTGTCTGTGAACAGCTAATCTCCGCCACCGTTAACCCGGTCGATGTCAAATTTTGGACACACACTCCCTGGATGCCAACGATGAACCTCTGCCCCAGAATTTCCAGAACGGCCTGTTATAGCGCCACCAGGAGGCCGCTTTGTGCAAAAAACGTTTTTGGACAGTACACCTACAGATTTTGTCCAAACATCACGCAAATTGGTACACAGTCTCTCTAGAGCCATTCAACGAAACGGGTCTTTCAGATTTCTCAGACTCCATCCTGATTGACTAAGATTGGCTTCCAAAGTTCGCAGGAGTGCTCAGTTTCAAACAAAATGCTGCAAATCATGGACACATCGTGTGATTTCCGTGAAATTGTGCACGCACATTCCCACTAGGCCGAGAAAGAAATGCCAAGTGAACATTTTCAACTCAGCCTCATGGTGGCGCTATAACTCGCCGAAAAGTGTTTTTACCTCTAACTGCACGGATCTGTGGATAACTTTGTATGCCAACTCCCTAGAGGCCAAGGAAAAACCTTTGCCTGGAATTTTTCACATCTGCTCTTTATAGCGCCACCAGGAGGCCGACATATGTAAAACACATTTTCTAATATTACTCCTTCAGATTTATCCAAATTTCACGCAAATCGGTACACATGCTCTCCATAGTCATGTGATCAAGACACGTTTGTTTGATTTCTCATAATCCACCTTCATTGCCTACGATTGGCTTCTAAACCTTTCAGGAGTAGCCCGCTTTGTACCCGTTTTGTACAAATTGCCACAATTACTCAACGCAGCGTCCGATTGCGGTGAAACTGTGCACGCATATTCCCACTAGTCTTTATTAGTAATTTTGACCAGGACCGGGCAGAGGTACGTCAAGCTCTTGGGAGCGTCCAAGACGTTAAGTAATATTGCATATAGACAGTGTGTTTATGAATATGACATGAGCACTGAGGTGTGCCGGGGTGAAAAGGATTCTTAGGGTGAATGGATATCATTATATATAAATTCTAGTATATATACATATATACGTGCGTGCGTGCGTGCGTGCGTGCGTGCGTGCGTGCGTGCGTGCGTGCGTGCGTGCGTGCCACAGTACGATGGGAAACCAGTGAGATTGAAAAAGGGCCACTCGGTTTCACCGAAGGTGACTTGAGACATCAGAGGCACCACCAAGCTATAGCTAAAGCGAGCAAGTTGGCGTGCCGAACGTTTCGAGTCAGTTTTCCATGCCGCCAGGGGGTTTAAACTGTACTTGGTCCCCTCTTTTCTCTGTACACAAAATATCTTTGCCGGAAATAGCAGATCTACAAGCTTGTAGATCTGTTGTTTTCCACAGATTGTTCACCTCCAGACTCCAGTATATATGCCCAGAATGGGTAATTAAAAAAAGTGCATCACGTACCTTGGCGTGAGGTTGTTGAAAGGTGACTCTGGAGCTGTTGAGTAGAGATGGGTATCTCAGCAGGTGAGATGAGGTGGACATGAAGGGGAGTCTGTGGGCACCGCTGGGCTGGTTGTGTAGCACGGCTGAGAAGCAGATATGAACCGTGTCCTTCAAAGCTTTCAGCTGAGACTCCTGTGACATAAAACAAGATTATACACAAGAGGATTATTCTGCCCTTTATATGCGGCCTTCTCTGTGAGGGTTTAAGCCTCATAGTACAACCTTGTTGCCTGCGAAAAAGGACAGATGTACAAGCCCTTCTCATCGATCTGTCTATGAACTGTGAAAGATTAAAACCTAATTTAGGGCAGATTCATACCGAGTCCGAATACGATTGCCTGCATGCTGGCCATTATTCACATTGGCCTTTTCCACACCCGAGTACACTTCATTTGTAACTGTATTCAACATTGCAGCGATCCGTATCCGAGTACACTTCAATCGGTCCCAACTCCCAGGACTACCTCCATGCGGTCCCGGAAATGGTTGGGGGATCTGCTCTGGGGAACGGTACGCAGCATTCACACTACAACATCTATAGTGTGAATCTGCCCTAATTATACTTCATAGTACTACATAATACTAGCTATCGTGACTTGTTGGGACCAAATGTGCTATAGTGACTTGTTGTTTCACGTTCAATGCGTTGACAAGAATGTGTGTTTCTGCAAAATATTATACAAATATTACAAAATATAACATCATTTGAAAGTTTACATTCTGCATTGTCATTTTGTTAAAAAAAATGACCAAGGCCCTCATATGAGACAAAGCATTATGCGGTCACATATTATACCACAACCTGTCAGAAACCATTTTGCCAACACACACCACCAGATGGCAATTTGGTGGTGTAGAGAGAGAGACAGCACAAACTCTCTCAACTGTCTGTCGGCAGAAATGGTAAAACTACATCCAAGCACATCAGAGGTTGATGTAAGCAAATACAGATAGGAAAAAAAAACAACACCATTCCAGCAGTATACTAGTGGGTTCTAACGTTCAGAACTCAGGGAGGATTAAGCCCTGCCAAAGCCAAAATAAGCTTTGTAGTTTGCTGCAACCTGCTTGTATTGATTGATATTCTTCTCTCTGTTCAAAAATTAAAATGGATCAGATGTTTGACATCCAGTATTAATATTTTAATCAAACAGATCCATCAACCTGCAAAACAAAACTATTTTACGGGAGAGAATGTCAAACAATGAAACATAAAAAAGCATGTTGTTATATGAATTATATCCACCTTGTCGAGCGCTGTCTTCTCCAGCTCCTCCTTTGCGATGGTTAGCTTGTGCTCCAGGTCCATTAGCTGCTGGCCCTGAAGTAAGACATGCACGTTAGAAACAATTGAGTCCTCTTGCACTGTGGCAACGTCTGCAAACACAGCGTTCCTGCATCCCTGCTCTCCTCTCACCACAGTTATTAATAATGAAATATCTCTGTAGCACAAAGGATTGACATTCACCCTTATCTTATACTGCTGCTCATCACTTTTGGCCTCACTTTTCTAAGTCTCTGTGAGAGCAGTAACATACTCCTTTAGGACAAACTTCAGTTGAACTATGCATGCACACTGCACACGTGCTCACACAAGCACGTGCATGCGTGTATGGGTGTGATGAATGGGTGAATGTAATGTGCACACACATATTGTAAAACGCAATTTTGGATAAAGGTCATAGGCCTATACTGTATAAATGCACCAGTTAACAAAGATGATGGGTGTGTGACTGTGTGTGCAGGTCTTAAGGTTGGAGGCGGTTTTCGGTTCTTTATTTGCGTCGGCTGCAATGTGTAATGACCTTTACAACTTAACTTATATCTAACTAACGAGGCAATGCAGTCAGCGCATTATCATTCCAGTTCCACTGTAGGAACACATCTATTACCATGGCCTAATATGATATTAGTATTTTAAATTATTTTGTGATTTTTTTTTTAGCAATGTCATCGGGCAGAGGTTACAGTACCTGACCTTGATTCCGACTGGGATTATTCCTTGCAGCCAAGTGTTAATTTCAGTAGTGAATACACCTCGGGGTGTACTGTATTACTGTATTATTTATTTGCTACTGGTGGAACAGTCAAGGACGGAGGCCACCGTTTTCCAGGAAAGAGAAAGCATCAGATCGTTCTCCCTTAAGGCCCCTTTTTCCATTACAGGGAATTTGAGCCGTATCTCAGAAAGCCATTCGTAGCTGTCAGACTGGAGCTCAAGAGGGAATCATGGGGAATTAAAATTGAGGAGTTCTTTAATCAGGAGCACAAAGGCTTGTACATTGTGTCTCTGAAGCAAATGGCAACTGAGAGGCAGTAAGTATTCATTGCCTTCTGACCTGAATTACTTTGGGGGAGATAAAGGACTATAAGGATACAGTCAGGTCAACAAAAGGCTCTCCATATGGCTGTGTAATGTGAAAAAGATAGAGGGATGTTTCATTTACATATTTCAAAGACATGGCTGCTATATCATTAGGAACCGGCACTTAGTAATTGGCATCAGAGTCTCTCTGCCATGATCTTACAGAGGAATCCATTATGAAGTGTTTCAGCCATGGGGTAGTTCAACACAGAATCATCAGCAATGAAAGCAGTTATGAAAGCTTTTGATGTTTGGAGTAGATATCAAGGAGGGAAAATAGCAATGAATGTTGATACTGTACTTGTGAAGGTTTACATACTTAATAATGTGTTACAGGTCTTTTTGGAACTTTGTGAGTGGCCATACAATATGTATTATATATTATATTTATATTTACGTCCGTATGTACGTGCATGCGTGCATAGGCTGAGCTTGTAGGGCAGCAATTCTAGCCACTGTTCACCCATTTATTTTGCGATTGTTTGCTTACTACTTGCCCAGAATAGGCATGCTAGGGTTCATATGGTTAAACAGTTACTTATTTGCACTAATTTTTAAAAGACACCTGACAAGGCAATAAGTTCATTTTTATTAGTTAGTCTATTTCTCATGTCCAGAAGATATATTTGAATATGTTGTGCCTGCCTCCCTGCCTGCCTGCCTATTAACACGAGGAGCGCAGTGAGATCGGTGCAGATCAAAGCAAGTACACGGGCGAGGTGTTGCTCCCCGCCTCAACAGACCTGAAATAGGTGAGAACTTGTGGGGGCCGAACAGGCGCACACCGTTAGGTGTCAGATGGGAAGAATCGATGGTACACGTACTGCAAGATGTCTCAGAGGAGAAATCTGACACAGAAACATTTCTCCAACGTTTGTATTGTTTTGACTGATCTGAACTCCCAGTGTTCAAGTGTGGCGGGACTGTGTGGGTTTGAGTCCTGGGACTGTGTGGGTTTGAGTCCTGGGACTGTGTGGGTTTGAGTCCTGGGACTGTGTGGGTTTGAGTCCTGGGACTGTGTGGGTTTGAGTCCTGGGACTGTGTGGGTTTGAGTCCTGGGACTGAAGCACAGCCTTTAGCTCATGCTTGCTGGTTTTACCTATACTGTAGCAAATTAAAAATGTCTTAATAACTTTCTGCTGAAAGCCTTTGGCATTCATATGATATTACTTGGGATCTTTCTAAAGTTGGTATCTGTGTGATGTGGTTTATAGTTGAACCATCCTGTGTGGTATGGTATATAGTTGAACCATCCTGTGTGATGTGGTTTATAGTTGAACCATCCTGTGTGATGTGGTTTATAGTTGAACCATCCTGTGTGATGTGGTTTATAGTTGAACCATCCTGTGTGATGTGGTTTATAGTTGAACCATCCTGTGTGATGTGGTTTATAGTTGAACCATCCTGTGTGATGTGGTTTATAGTTGAACCATCCTGTGTGATGTGGTTTATAGTTGAACCATCCTGTGTGATGTGGTTTATAGTTGAACCATCCTGTGTGATGTGGTTTATAGTTGAACCATCCTGTGTGATGTGGTTTATAGTTGAACCATCCTGTGTGGATGGTACAATGACAGAAATGTCATTTTTCCATCAATATACTGGTTAGTTAAGTTAATACTGTATGTCATATCTATGCATTTTTTGTTTACAAAGCTTAAACAGAAAACAGAAATGTGATTCGTATTCACATGCCAAACAATTGAATAATCACAATTATTTCCATGACAACTAATGCACCTGATTATGTGAATCACTCTTAGATTCTATAATAATCATGATGTCCTTTTGCTTATTCCACTGTTGTGGATTTGAGAAAAGTGTAACACTGTATTTAATGATATTTCATTAATTGATCTAATGACCATGTTGTGTTGGTTCCACCCACTGACTAGTAACGTGACCCGGTCACGGCCACACAGCCAACTCAAGGTACGGCCACGGAGCCGACTTGGGGACCCAACGCAGCTCCTCCAAGGAAAACAAACAAATGAACGGAGCTGAACGTGAATCCCCCCCACCACCCACCCCTTTTTTTCCCTCACTGTATATGTTTCTTTTCCCTTTTTGCCTCCATTATGATGAATTCCTGTTCTGTTCTTTGTCTATATAGAAGTGTCTATTTGTACGTCTCTAAATGTTTTTGATGAATTGAACATGGTGGACCCTATTGGAAACAAGTGTAATGCTTAATTGGGTCGTCCACTCACAGTTAACAGCCTTTGTATTGAGTTTGTGCTTGAAATGTACTGTAATTCTGCAAACTGTTAATAAATATTTCAATCAATCAATCAAACCCGTGGGTGTCTATTTAAGTGGGTGGATCACTGACATCTTGAGTTTGACCAGATGAAGAGCCTTGGCTCGAAACGTCGTTTGTCTTTTGGAGCATATGAGTGTGCGGGTTCCCTTCTCTTTATCTTTTGGAGCATATGAGTGTGAGGGTTCCCTTCTCTTTATCTTTTGGAGCATATGAGTGTGCGGGTTCCCTTCTCTTTAAATGTATCTTTTGGAGCATATGAGTGTGAGGGTTCCCTTCTCTTTAAATGTATCTTTTGGAGCATATGAGTGTGAGGGTTCCCTTCTCTTTAAATGTATCTTTTGGAGCATATGAGTGTGAGGGTTCCCTTCTCTTTAAATGTATCTTTTGGAGCATATGAGTGTGCGGGTTCCCTTCTCTTTATCTTTTGGAGCATATGAGTGTGAGGGTTCCCTTCTCTTTATCTTTTGGAGCATATGAGTGTGCGGGTCCCCTTCTCTTTTGGAGCATATGAGTGTGCGGGTTCCCTTCTCTTTTGGAGCATATGAGTGTGAGGGTTCCCTTCTCTTTATCTTTTGGAGCATATGAGTGTGCGGGTTCCCTTCTCTTTTGGAGCATATGAGTGTGAGGGTTCCCTGCTCTTTTGGAGCATATGAGTGTGCGGGTTCCCTTCTCTTTATCTTTTGGAGCATATGAGTGTGCGGGTTCCCTTCTCTTTATCTTTTGGAGCATATGAGTGTGCGGGTTCCCTTCTCTTTATCTTTTGGAGCATATGAGTGTGTGGTTCCCTTCTCTTTTGGAGCATATGAGTGTGCGGGTTCCCTTCTCTTTTGGAGCATATGAGTGTGCGGGTTCCCTGCTCTTTTGGAGCATATGAGTGTGTGGTTCCCTTCTCTTTTGGAGCATATGAGTGTGCGGGTTCCCTTCTCTTTATCTTTTGGAGCATATGAGTGTGCGGGTTCCCTTCTCTTTATCTTTTGGAGCATATGAGTGTGCGGGTTCCCTTCTCTTTATCTTTTGGAGCATATGAGTGTGCGGGTTCCCTTCTCTTTTGGAGCATATGAGTGTGCGGGTCCCCTTCTCTTTTGGAGCATATGAGTGTGAGGGTTCCCTTCTCTTTATCTTTTGGAGCATATGAGTGTGAGGGTTCCCTTCTCTTTATCTTTTGGAGCATATGAGTGTGCGGGTTCCCTTCTCTTTATCTTTTGGAGCATATGAGTGTGCGGGTTCCCTTCTCTTTATCTTTTGGAGCATATGAGTGTGAGGGTTCCCTTCTCTTTATCTTTTGGAGCATATGAGTGTGAGGGTTCCCTTCTCTTTATCTTTTGGAGCATATGAGTGTGCGGGTTCCCTTCTCTTTTGGAGCATATGAGTGTGCGGGTCCCCTTCTCTTTATCTTTTGGAGCATATGAGTGTGAGGGTTCCCTTCTCTTTATCTTTTGGAGCATATGAGTGTGCGGGTTCCCTTCTCTTTTGGAGCATATGAGTGTGCGGGTCCCCTTCTCTTTATCTTTTGGAGCATATGAGTGTGAGGGTTCCCTTCTCTTTATCTTTTGGAGCATATGAGTGTGCGGGTTCCCTTCTCTTTATCTTTTGGAGCATATGAGTGTGAGGGTTCCCTTCTCTTTATCTTTTGGAGCATATGAGTGTGCGGGTTCCCTTCTCTTTTGGAGCATATGAGTGTGCGGGTCCCCTTCTCTTTTGGAGCATATGAGTGTGAGGGTTCCCTTCTCTTTATCTTTTGGAGCATATGAGTGTGAGGGTTCCCTTCTCTTTATCTTTTGGAGCATATGAGTGTGCGGGTTCCCTGCTCTTTTGGAGCATATGAGTGTGCGGGTTCCCTGCTCTTTTGGAGCATATGAGTGTGCTGGTTCCCTTCTCTTTATCTTTTGGAGCATATGAGTGTGCGGGTTCCCTGCTCTTTTGGAGCATATGAGTGTGCGGGTTCCCTTCTCTTTATCTTTTGGAGCATATGAGTGTGAGGGTTCCCTTCTCTTTATCTTTTGGAGCATATGAGTGTGCGGGTTCCCTGCTCTTTTGGAGCATATGAGTGTGCGGGTTCCCTGCTCTTTTGGAGCATATGAGTGTGCGGGTTCCCTTCTCTTTATCTTTTGGAGCATATGAGTGTGCGGGTTCCCTTCTCTTTATCTTTTGGAGCATATGAGTGTGTGGGTTCCCTTCTCTTTATCTTTTGGAGCATATGAGTGTGTGGGTTCCCTTCTCTTTATCTTTTGGAGCATATGAGTGTGCGGGTTCCCTTCTCTTTAAATGTATCTTTTGGAGCATATGAGTGTGAGGGTTCCCTTCTCTTTAAATGTATCTTTTGGAGCATATGAGTGTGAGGGTTCCCTTCTCTTTAAATGTATCTTTTGGAGCATATGAGTGTGCGGGTTCCCTTCTCTTTATCTTTTGGAGCATATGAGTGTGCAGGTTCCCTTCTCTTTATCTTTTGGAGCATATGAGTGTGAGGGTTCCCTTCTCTTTATCTTTTGGAGCATATGAGTGTGCGGGTCCCCTTCTCTTTTGGAGCATATGAGTGTGCGGGTCCCCTTCTCTTTTGGAGCATATGAGTGTGAGGGTTCCCTTCTCTTTATCTTTTGGAGCATATGAGTGTGAGGGTTCCCTTCTCTTTATCTTTTGGAGCATATGAGTGTGCGGGTTCCCTTCTCTTTTGGAGCATATGAGTGTGAGGGTTCCCTTCTCTTTTGGAGCATATGAGTGTGCGGGTTCCCTGCTCTTTTGGAGCATATGAGTGTGCGGGTTCCCTTCTCTTTATCTTTTGGAGCATATGAGTGTGCGGGTTCCCTTCTCTTTATCTTTTGGAGCATATGAGTGTGAGGGTTCCCTTCTCTTTATCTTTTGGAGCATATGAGTGTGAGGGTTCCCTTCTCTTTATCTTTTGGAGCATATGAGTGTGCGGGTTCCCTTCTCTTTAAATGTATCTTTTGGAGCATATGAGTGTGCGGGTTCCCTTCTCTTTTCAACTAATGCTCAACTAAGATGACATGGCGGTGACAGCCATATGTGTACACTGGATAAGTGTTCCGGTTGGTGTCTGAACTCTGAATGACTCCTGCACGGCTGATGGCATCGTCATCATATCTCTGAATGACTCCTGCACGGCTGATGGCATCGTCATCATATCTCTGAATGACTCCTGCACGGCTGATGGCATCGTCATCACATCTTAAATGACTCTAGAACGGCTCTCTCTCCTCCACTGGTCATTTCGACACTGCCTTTTGGGCAATAGAGCGTATTTTCCTTTTTCGGAGGCACTGACCTTTAGATGAGAGAAAACCGCCGGTCATCTGCAACACATGACTGCTGCTTCCCTTCGCTCATTTTGACAAGAAAACAATCACGCTTCGGCTATTTTTTTGGTCATTTGATCCATGATGACGTTTTCATTGCTGTTGTCTTTTATTGATGACAATCCACTTTTTCTATTCTATATTTATGATTGAGAATATTGGGATTTTACTATTGATTTAAATAGTTAACCACATTAACCCTCGGTGTCTCTCTTTTGGGCAAATACCCCAAATACCTGATCTACACGCTTGTAGATCTTTTTTCCCCCTTTTTCTTTTACCAATAAAAGCCTGGATTTAGTGATGAAGGATTTACAGCCTGTGACACCAGAAGTCAATGCATCAATCATCCACAGGCCATAAATAGAATAATAAATGAATACACTGGAACAATATATTCAGTCACCGCACGAACAGCATAAAACGCCAGATGAGGAATGAGGCATTTTGTATTCATTTCTGTCACCTTTTGACAGAGCTTTATATATGATGGGTCTGAGGGATCAAATGGTACATTTATGAAATGACACTTACTGGGTTATTGTGGCAGAAATGTCCACTGACATATTTGTCAACCTCAGCAATGCAAACAAGAGCGGGAAGGTCAAGCTCTGAACTTGTAAATGCTACTGATTATAATACCAGAGTTGAGATACAATTAAGAGCACATTGTGTTGTGATTGGTGAAGTATGCATTTCATCATCTGATCTGATATTTCACACAATTGGAATTAAATATCCCATTAAGTGCCAATCAGTGCCAATTCAGGGCCCTTTAAATGTATTTTTAAGGCACATGAAACCCAAGGTGGATTTGTTTTTAATTGTTTTCCAGCTCAGGTCGAAAACTGCAGCAGATTAAAAACATGGCAGTCTAGTAAGCAATGCAGCTGCAACTAATGGGTGTGTTAGGTTTATGTATGTGTGCCCAAAGCCATAGGTGTGCCAATGTGTGCCCAAAGCCATAGGTGTGCCAATGTGTGCCCAAAGCCATAGGTGTGCCAATGTGTGCCCAAAGCCATAGGTGTGCCAATGTGTGCCCAAAGCCATAGGTGTGCCAATGTGTGCCCAAAGCCATAGGTGTGCCAATGTGTGCCCAAAGCCATAGGTGTGCCAATGTGTGCCCAAAGCCATAGGTGTGCCAATGTGTGCCCAAAGCCATAGGTGTGCCAATGTGTGCCCAAAGCCATAGGTGTGCCAATGTGTGCCCAAAGCCATAGGTGTGCCAATGTGTGCCCAAAGCCATAGGTGTGCCAATGTGTGCCCAAAGCCATAGGTGCCAATGTGCCCAAAGCCATAGGTGCCAATGTGTGCCCAAAGCCATAGGTGCCAATGTGCAAGCATAGACAGTATACTGACACTGACACACATTCATTTGATAAACTGCAGCTGCGTTGCTTACTATCCTACCATGTTTTTAATCTGAAATCAAATAACACAATGTTTTTCACACTTTGAGTATATATCCTGTGTTCATAATGGGATATATACAAATATAAAGGTTAGTATAGTAGTTAGTCTTTAAAGGTGTACCTTTGCAGACGTAATTAAAAGGCTTTTTTGCTAACTTTTTTGCTGAAGCTTATAGCTCAGAAACGGAGGCGTGTTTTGGCTTAATCAATCACAGTTTCAGCCGAAGGTCCCAGCCCCTTGGACTGCTATGGGATCAAGGGTTCTACACACACCACAGCTCAGAGTTGACTGTTCTGTGTCTCGTCGTACAGAGCGGCACTGATTGGGAACATTGTGTCCAGGTGGTTCTGGTACCGTTTAGCTCCAGTCTGGAACAGTTACAAAGACCACCCACCTTCAGTTTGAGCTTACCTTAAAAATTAAATCCTTTTTCCCATAGCGCAGTTCTTTCAGTTGAGCCTGGATTTTTTTGGACTGCAAGAGGAAGATAAGAAAGGAAAAAAATTGTTAGCTTATTTAAATAGTGAAATTGGTTTTAGATCACGTAGCAGGTTTCTACCAGCCAATGCAGAAGATAGGCCTTCTGGGGAGAGTTCCACGCTGCGTCTTATAGTAAAGGGCCGACGAAGGAAAAGAAAATATCAAATTGTCCCCTTCACTGAACTGCGAAGCCCACACAATGATGCTGCTACGCACTGGTTTCTTTCCCACTGTCTAGAGTGGAATGTTCACTCTAGACAGTGGGAAAGAATATATATACAGTTATATATATATATATATATATATATACAAGTTCCGAAACTTAACTTTGGTCCATTATTTCTCCACTATAATACTACCAATTGGTATTGTATTTTAGATCATTTTAATCGTTGATTAGTCATCTTTACAACGAGGCATAGATTGTAAGGATTGGGTGTTCGTGGAATGAGCAACACAGCTAAACGTGTGGGTAGGGCCTCCAGAAAATGTGCCAAATGGCAAAATGGTTGCTATTCAACCAAGTTGCTTAGTGGATTGGATGATTGCACTCTCACACAGTAATAAGGAAAAAACTACGCATATTGGTCAATTTTACACTCAGTGTTAGGGAACTTAGTAGCGGGTGGAAGATCCAAAAGCACCTCAAAATGCCATGTATTGCTGTACTGTAAGCATTTCTGGAGGTCCCCAGAAATGTCCCCCAGCCAAAAAGGTTGAGAGCCCCTGCAGTACACCATAAAACACCCATGCACACCCCAACATCCCCCCCCCCCCCCCCCCCCCCCGCCCATACACGCACACACCTCATCCCAACACACCAACTCAAACCTGTGCACGCAAGAACAAATGTGCATATGTTTGTATTATTATACTTTGTTTATAAGCCACAGCAGCATAAGGGAGTCAGTAAGAAGGGAGTCATCATCATCATTTTTCGACCGCGGTCGAGATCATGGATTCCACAATGCTACGCCAGACTTCCCGGTCCTTCATTGCCACCCCCAGTTCCTGCCTACTGAAGCATGTGTCCCTAGCGATGACATCAGGGAACGACAGCTTTCTACCTCTGATCCGCCCTGAGGCAGGAATCCAGAGAAGAAGGGAAGATATAACCTCATTGTCAGCTCTGTAGCACGGGGAAGGTTGCCGTATATTAGATTAGATTTTGCGCTCTCATTAGAAGGCGGGTGTAAGTGCCATCCAACCGATTCTCTTGTTTCTTTGAAAGTGTCCATGTCTCAGAGCCATATAGTAGAATCAACTCAACGGTCGTCCTAAATATTTTTACTTTTAACATCTTACTAAGCTGGGATGACAAGATCTTATGCATGTCATTGCAGGCTGACCAGGCCATAACCTTCCTAGTTTGAAAGTCCTTTTGGGAAGAAGATATATGATCCCAAATACTTGTAGTCATCAACCCGTTTCAGAGGAGTGTTGTTAAGTGTTTTTAAGAAGGGAGTAGGGAGTCAGTAATAAGGACACATAAGACAGTATGGAGTGAAGCGTTATTCATAGTCTGGATTTTCGGTGGTGAGGTGACCACCGAACTACAACATGATGTCACTGAGCCGCGGTGAAGAGCAAACCACCGCCACCACCCCAGCCTTTCTCTCTGTTTTTACTCACCACCGCTCAACGTTATTTCAGCTCCGGTGGTCAGCTCACCACCGGAGCGGTGGTCACCTCACCACCGAAAATCCAGACTATGAATGAGTTTTTTAGTAATAAGAAAACATAAGGCAGTAGGAAGTCAATAATATGGGAGAAAAATAAACTGATGAAGGCACCGCTTATTTCACTTATTATTTTCGCTTATTTGGGTGTAAGTTTATTGTAACTGTTGGTGAGACTGTCATTTCCATTTACAATGTAATATGAATCTATATATGAGGAGTCACACCACAGCAAGTTAACAACTTTGTGTTTACAAGCACATTTTATGATATTCTATATCTTGTTACTCACTTTGCCTTGAGTATTTTATGTCCCAATAAGACGGCCATCACTATTCACTCGCTCCATGTAAAGTGAATTCACAAAATGTAATCCTGGGGCACTTCATTAAACTCTACAAGGTTAAATAAATGTTTATGTAGCTTTAAACCTCGCAGTCGACACACGCCATATATTTGATACAAGGTCATTAAGTGTGTTCATTAATTTGTGTCAACAAAGCTTTACCGATGCCGTGTACGGCTTCTGAATCATTCGCTGGTGGTCTTTTCTTCAACTCCCACCTCCCCCTCCCCCTCTCCCCCCTCCCTCTCTCTCTCTCTCTCTCTCCCTCTCCCCCTCTCCCCCCTCTCTCCCCTCTCCCTTCCTTCCTTCCTTCCTTCCCTCCCTCTCTCCCTCTCTCTCTCTCTCTCTCT
>NC_136808.1:61914956-61962702 GCF_951216825.1 Electrona antarctica | reverse complement strand
AAAGTGAGTTTAACGTCATTTAACGTTGTTTAATGCAATCAGATGGGCTGTCAAGGCCATAACGTATATAGTTTTAGCCACTCAGTATAGGTGTTCCCGCATATAACTTCCGGGTGATGATGATGTCATGTGCATACCCTCTATACATAAATATAAATTGGCTGACGGACTGACTGGTATTATTCTTATTTTCTATTTCTTAACGGCACTGAAACTATTTTAATTGTGTTTAAATGTATTTTGATAATGTTTTTATTTTGCACAAGTTTTTTTTTAAGACTGCCTGTTCCTTATTAGCTTAGTTTGACGGTAGGTATTATCTGTATGGTAAACAGTTCTGCAGGATTGATGAGGGTGAAACTACAGTATATCATTTTAATTATGATGATATACAGTAATAATACGTATACGAGTATGTGTGGCCTTTGTACCAGATTGGCTCCTATACTGCTTTGATCATTACTGTACACAGCCACACAGAGGCAGCTACTGTACGCCTCAACCTGGTCAATTATTAAAACGTTAATGTTGTGTTTGCACAGCCAACTTTGCAGTGGAATTCTCCTTTATGTCATGCCAACCTTTTAAAACACTGTTTTTTTCAGTGTTGGGTCTGATGGTGCCCACGAGGGGTCCACAGGGGTTTCAGCGTTGGGTCTGGGGCCCACGAGGGGTCCAAAGGGGTCTCAGCGTTGGGTCTGGGGCCCACGAGGGGTCCAAAGGGAGCCTTTAACCCACTGTTTCCCAAACAGTGGGCCGGGAGCCATTAGTGGGTCACGGGCCAATTTATATGGCTCACGACTCGAGTAAGAAATAGCAGATGTGAGCTTGTATATCTGCTATTTTTGAATAGCCAAAATGACACAGATGCATTCCCGGTTGTAATAGGTTATACAAGGCTGTAATGGGCCTTGTATAAATAGTATTTGTACAAATAGTATTTGTACAAATAGTACAAATACTATTTGTACTATTTGTACACACTCAAAGTGAAATAAACACTGCAGGAGTTTAAGGTGTAGATTGGGATCCCAGAGATGAAGAAGGAAATATATGGGGGTCGATATGTGGACTTAATCCTTGAAATGGAAAGAGTTGAGCATCAAGCAGAAGAGCATCAAGCAGCACACCAGAAGTGATGAGGTGCTAAAGGCCTGAGGCGATGAACAATGAAAAAGAAGAAAAAGCCTGCGATGCTGGAGATTTATTTAACAGAAACCAACGTTTCGAGCTGTAAGGTCTTCTTCAGGGAATGATGTGGATGTGGATGATCACTAGACCTTGGTGTATTTCATTCCAAGGACAAGTAAAACAGTTCCCTGGGTTTACAGTTGCTGAACACCCCTACTGAGACCATTACAGAAAGCCCTGTCAGGTGTACTTAATAAAGGATCGTCAATGTGCTGTCAACTGAGGTGAGAGATTGCACCACATACAAATCTATTTCTAATACAATCCCCATTATTATTATTTGTAATGTTTTTTTTTTGTGGCTTTCCCCTTTTTATTTTATATTTTTTATGGAGGGACAGACAGTAGGCTGACAGGAAATGGGGAGAGAGATGGGGGGAAGACATGCAGTAAAGGCCAATCGGGATCGGGAGTCGAACCCGCGGCACACTGCCAGACTGGATTACCAGCCAAGGTGCCTGGACCATTGAGCCATGGCCCAGGCCACAATCCCCATTATTATGCCATTATACTATTGAAACATCCCAATCATTTTTTCAATACGTTTTTAGTGAAGGTATAATACCTCCAGCTTCCCTGCGTTGGCTGATCTAAGTGTGCGGGGGCGTGATGACGCTGAAAACGGGACGCGGCGCTGATTGGTTGTTCGTTAGACCCACCCCCCCACCACCGATTCTCATTGGATAATACATTTTTCTACCGAAGAAATTATAGGTTCACAGTGCAACACCAGACCAAGAGATGCAGTCCACTCAGAGAGTGGGCGGGGTCTTTGGGCTGGATCCAGGCTAGGGTCAATAGGGATGTAGGGATGCATGTTGCCCATACCAGTACAATTGGTGCCTATGTCTGTGAGGCAACTATAAAGGCTAATTTAAGCTTAATTAACTTCCCTTTCCCTCCTCATAATACATTATGATTAACAATGACATATGCCACTCATTATTTGATTTGGTTTTGTTATTAAATTCATATGCATATGTATTATAGCAGCCTAATATGACATAAAGCAATGGATGGTTGTCACTGTCTGCATGGCACTGGATGATCACGCCAGCCTGGGAAATAATACGTGTCATTGGTACAAAACAATGCATTAGGTATATTGTTATACGTTGCTTTGCTTTGGATTGCATCCGAACAATATTCTAATCGACATGTCATCATTATAGATTAGGTTATACATTGAATTATTTGTTTTCCACTATCAGTACCCTAATATTAGATATGAAGTAAGAACGTAAGTAACCTAGCTCAGAGGGACTTATTCTTAATTATGAGCAACAAAGTGTGAATGTGAGAGTGCTGAGGTGAGGTGGAGCGCTATATGGTGTACTCAATTTTAGATGATGGCGTTGGTAGGTACATATTGCATGAGTACAGACTGTATGCACAGCATTAATAATGTCTAGAATGATTTGGCTGTCTAGTATAGTCCCCCCTGACATGCACGCACGCATGCACACTATTATCACATTCTGGGCTGGAACCGCTTTTGGTGTTTTAAGCATTATGTTATACTTTAGCTATTGAAAAATAGCAGATCTACAAGGCCATAGACAAGCTTGTAGATCCGCTATTTTTGAAAAGTCGTGAACATGTGGCACAAATCTTTGAATATTCTTTCAGTGCGAACGTTTTTAACTCAAATATTTGCTTCTGGGGCGTCCCTGGAACAACAGATAATTCTGGGGGTCCTTACCATGAAAAAGGTTGAGCACCACTGACATAGAAACATAGGTATTTTCAGAAAACTGTCAGGATTTAGAAGATATATTTTTTAATTTAGACGTCAGGCCTAAATGGGTTATACTGCATGTCCTACACATTGACCTGGATGGGGGACGAGGTCTAGGTTCAGGGTGTCTGTGATGTCCTGGATGGGGGACGAGGTCTAGGTTCAGGGTGTCTGTGTCCTGGATGGGGGACGAGGTCTAGGTTCAGGGTGTCTGTGATGTCCTGGATGGGGGACGAGGTCTAGGTTCAGGGTGTCTGTGTCCTGGATGGGGGACGAGGTCTAGGTTCAGGGTGTCTGTGATGTCCTGGATGGGGGACGAGGTCTAGGTTCGGGGTGTCTGTGATGTCCTGGATGGGGGACGAGGTCTAGGTTCAGGGTGTCTGTCCTGGATGGGGGACGAGGTCTAGGTTCGGGGTGTCTGTGATGTCCTGGATGGGGGACGAGGTCTAGGTTCAGGGTGTCTGTGATGTCCTGGATGGGGGACGAGGTCTAGGTTCGGGGTGTCTGTGATGTCCTGGATGGGGGACGAGGTATAGGTTCGGGGTGTCTGTCCTGGATGGGGGACGAGGTCTAGGTTCAGGGTGTCTGTGATGTCCTGGATGGGGGACGAGGTCTAGGTTCGGGGTGTCTGTGATGTCCTGGATGGGGGACGAGGTCTAGGTTCAGGGTGTCTGTGATGTCCTGGATGGGGGACGAGGTCTAGGTTCGGGGTGTCTGTGATGTCCTGGATGGGGGACGAGGTCTAGGTTCAGGGTGTCTGTGATGTCCTGGATGGGGGACGAGGTCTAGGTTCGGGGTGTCTGTGATGTCCTGGATGGGGGACGAGGTCTAGGTTCATGGTGTCTGTGATGTCCTGGATGGGGGACGAGGTCTAGGTTCGGGGTGTCTGTCCTGGATGGGGGACGAGGTCTAGGTTCGGGGTGTCTGTGATGTCCTGGATGGGGGACGAGGTCTAGGTTCAGGGTGTCTCTGATGTACTGGATGGGGGACGAGGTCTAGGTTCAGGGTGTCTGTGATGTCCTGGATGGGGGACGAGGTCTAGGTTCGGGGTGTCTGTGATGTCCTGGATGGGGGACGAGGTCTAGGTTCAGGGTGTCTGTGATGTCCTGGATGGGGGACGAGGTCTAGGTTCGGGGTGTCTGTCCTGGATGGGGGACGAGGTATAGGTTCGGGGTGTCTGTGTCCTGGATGGGGGACGAGGTCTAGGTTCGGGGTGTCTGTGTCCTGGATGGGGGACGAGGTCTAGGTTCGGGGTGTCTGTGTCCTGGATGGGGGACGAGGTCTAGGTTCGGGGTGTCTGTGTCCTGGATGGGGGACGAGGTCTAGGTTCGGGGTGTCTGTGTCCTGGATGGGGGACGAGGTCTAGGTTCGGGGTGTCTGTGTCCTGGATGGGGGACGAGGTCTAGGTTCGGGGTGTCTGTGTCCTGGATGGGGGACGAGGTATAGGTTCGGGGTGTCTGTGATGTCCTGGATGGGGGACGAGGTCTAGGTTTGGGGTGTCTGTGCTACGAAGATAAATGTCGTCAGGTATATATAATGTCACGCCGCTGAGCTTACATCAAGGTACTTGACAGTCATAAAGAGGCTTGCTCACGGCACGCGGCCTACAGAATCATTTGGGTGCTGTCAAACGAGTATAGTGTTCAATGAACAATGTCTTCTTATCGTCACAGTTAGGCAGAAACCAAATTAATGTCCCACTTCTTCATATGAGACAGTGTTGTAGCGAAAGTAGCCGACCGGGGTAACGGCTTGTAGACATTGAACCAATGTGTAAAAGAATTAACAAGAGTTTGTGACTAAATAATCCCTACATTGGATATATTGGCTTATTATTATTAATATTTTTATATATATTTTTATCGGGTAATTTGAAATAATAATGAATTGCATTTTTATAGCGCTTTTCTATGCACTACGTGCCTACTCAAAGCGCTTACAGTGGTTCATTCATTCATACATTGGGAGGTGAAGGTTCATTCATTCATACATTGGGAGGTGAAGCGGCGAACAGTCGACACCAGCGCCTCACTTCCCACATTCACACACAAATGGTGGCGAGCTCACACCGACCTACTCATTGGAGGTAATGTAGGGTTCAGTGTCTTGCCCAAGGACACTTCCGACATGTGGACAGGAGGAGTCGGGATTTGAACCGCTGACCCATGGATCATTGAACGACTACGTTTTTTATTTATTTGTGGACGTGCTGCAGGACTTACTGTGATGAATCAGGCATGATTCACACATATACACATGCTCCATCAACCATGTGAATATGGTTGAAAGAATACGTTCCCCAAAATAGTTGATGAATGCTGAAGTAGTTGTGGGGGTGATTAGGCTTCAGGCAGGGCTACTCTGGAACACATGATTAGGCTTCAGGCAGGGCTACTCTGGGGTGATTAGGCTTCAGGCAGGGCTACTCTGGAACACATGATTAGGCTTCAGGCAGGGCTACTCTGGGGGTGATTAGGCTTCAGGCAGGGCTACTCTGGAACACATGATTAGGCTTCAGGCAGGGCTACTCTGGGGGTGATTAGGCTTCAGGCAGGGCTACTCTGGAACACATGGGGGTGATTAGGCTTCAGGCAGGGCTACTCTGGAACACATGGGCTTCAGGCAGGGCTACTCTGGGGGTGATTAGGCTTCAGGCAGGGCTACTCTGGGGGTGATTAGGCTTCAGGCAGGACTACTCTGGGGGTGATTAGGCTTCAGGCAGGGCTACTCTGGGGGTGATTAGGCTTCAGGCAGGACTACTCTGGGGGTGATTAGGCTTCAGGCAGGGCTACTCTGGGGGTGATTAGGCTTCAGGCAGGGCTACTCTGGAACACATGGGGGTGATTAGGCTTCAGGCAGGGCTACTCTGGAACACATGGGCTTCAGGCAGGGCTACTCTGGGGGTGATTAGGCTTCAGGCAGGGCTACTCTGGGGGTGATTAGGCTTCAGGCAGGGCTACTCTGGGGGTGATTAGGCTTCAGGCAGGGCTACTCTGGAACACATGCACTGCAGTGTTGTTTTTGGCAGAACATTTCTATTTTAGTTTAGTCTTTAGTCTTTGGAATTAAAGTCATATTTTAGTCACCTGAAATAGTTTTAGTCGACTAAATGTCATAAGATTTTAGTTGACTAAATCTGCAGTTAATTTAGTCGACTAAAATGTATTTTGGCAGGCCTTGATGCCGTCTTAATGGCTCATTTTAAACAGATCTACAAGTTCACAACGCGTTGCGCTGCGACGTGTTGTGAGCTTGTAGATCTGCTTTCCGTTTCCGTCTGTGAAAAAAGGTAGTCGACGAAAATTTTTCGACAAAAACACAACACTGATGCACTGATGAACAACAGAGATGAAACATTCTGTTCTGTGTGGGTTCTGTGTGGGTTCTGTGTGGGTTCTGTGTGGGTTCAGTGTGGGTTCAGTGTGGGTTCTGTGTGGGTTCTGTGTGGGTTCAGTGTGGGTTCAGTGTGGGTTCTGTGTGGGTTCTGTGTGGGTTCTGTGTGGGTGAAACATTCTGTTCAGTGTGGGTTCTGTGTGGGTTCTGTGTGGGTTCAGTGTGGGTTCTGTGTGGGTTCAGTGTGGGTTCTGTGTGGGTTCTGTGTGGGTTCTGTGTGGGTGAAACATTCTGTTCAGTGTGGGTTCTGTGTGGGTTCTGTGTGGGTTCAGTGTGGGTTCTGTGTGGGTTCTGTGTGGGTTCAGTGTGGGTTCAGTGTGGGTTCTGTGTGGGTTCAGTGTGGGTTCTGTGTGGGTTCTGTGTGGGTTCAGTGTGGGTTCTGTGTGGGTTCTGTGTGGGTTCAGTGTGGGTGAAACATTCTGTTCAGTGTGGGTTCTGTGTGGGTTCTGTGTGGGTTCTGTGTGGGTGAAACATTCTGTTCAGTGTGGGTTCAGTGTGGGTTCTGTGTGGGTTCTGTGTGGGTGAAACATTCTGTTCAGTGTGGGTTCTGTGTGGGTTCTGTGTGGGTTCTGTGTGGGTTCTGTGTGGGTGAAACATTCTGTTCAGTGTGGGTTCTGTGTGGGTTCTGTGTGGGTTCTGTGTGGGTTCTGTGTGGGTTCTGTGTGGGTGAAACATTATGTCCAGTGTGGGTTCTTACCTCTTCTGCGTACGCGTCACACAGTTTGTTACCCGACATGAGCTTGTTTTTCAGACTCTTGTTCTGGAAAAAGAAAGGAAAGGAATTGGTGATGTCATTGGAGTCTGCATGAACACATGAATCACACGCACGCACGCACGCACGCACGCACGACAGACAGACAGACAGACACCCCCACGGACACACACCCCCACGGACACACACCGACCCACGCACACACACGCGCAAAGCCGCACACACATGCGCACAGCCGCACACACATGCGCACAGCCGCACACACACACACACACACACACACACACACACACACACACACACACACACACACACACACACACACACACACACACACACACACACACACACACACACACACACACACACACACACACACACACACACACACACACACACACACACACAGGGAGAGTTAATGAGCTAGAATGAGATTAGTCTGTGTTTCAGGAGGTCAATTTGGCTGAGGATCAATTCCAGACACACTTGCATCTCCTCTCACCTCTAAAGAAGAGTCTCTGTGAGGATGAGTAGCAATGAAATGACAGCTGTCATAAACAGTGACATAGGGTGACGTGGCCCCCAGAACATCGCCAGAGTGACGATGATATCCACTAGAGAGCTCATGTATGTCACGCTACTTTATCATTTGCTGTCGGGCATAAAACTTGTAACTCCATTCATACATAAATGCCTTGCTTTGTCGTACAGGCTGTGGTGAATTGTCGCAAGCCTGTGTAGTACCTCAAAATGTATTTGGAAGTCAACCGAAATCTCAGACGAATGAGAATTGGACTCACTATCATTTTATATGACTTTTGAACAATACTTGGTAGACATCTTGGATTGATTACATTTCCACAACTAGGACATTTCAAATGGCCACTGCGGCACCGGGTAGTGAATCTTACTCAGGGTTTGAAATGAGTCCATATTGTCTAAACATGTACTGCAGGTTAGTGGCACAGTAATCTTGATGGTAATGTCTAAATCCACCTGTGCCAAATCAACTGCCTAATTGACACCTTCTAAATGAAAGCATTTAAACTGACACTGAAATGATAAAGATACAGTTGTAATCAAACTAATTCTACAAAACAAAATAACAGATGGATGTTAATACAAAAACTATGAACAATATGCTATAACAAGGCTGCTGCACAAAAACAGGCCGTTTCACAAGCTCACATAATTATGAAAAACGTAAATGTTTTATACATTTTGAACCAATGAAAAGTATCAAACATTGGAACACATGCAGGTTATATATATTTTTCCATTACCTGAAAAGTATAACAGTTTTGGACATACAAGGTTTCCACCCGACAGAGATAATATGTCACAGCAGCACATTATGCGGAAGGAGTAATACTGAGGAACACAGTGTGCTCGAACACAGTGTGCTCGTGCATGGCGGGAGCTTGAACATATGTGACCAGATTAGACTGAGAGACTGCCATCGCGCAAATTACAGCTTTTCACCAGAGGAGAAAAACTTTTTTTTATTTTTCCCAAAATGAGGAAACATACTAGAGCAATAAGTGTCAGAGCTGAAATCGACATGTAAATATGAAATAAATGCTTAAACATGTAGCTAGGTGTAATGTTAGAGTCCACAGAAGTGAACCTTTCAAGCCTGTTTTCTCAACTCACTGTTTTCTGCAAGACATTACTCTATAAGCCATATCTCCAAAACGGGTGGGTCAAACTGAACAACCAATATGTCAAATTTGAAGCTATGATTTGCTGCTTTCATATAACATGAAAAAACGACACTGCAGTGTGTACGGCTTGTAATTTCAAGGACCCCCAGTTTGCTCCAGCATTAGGCAACAACGGACCCCCGTATGAGATCCTGCAGAACGAGAGTCTTGTCTCTCACTGATGTGGGTTAATTTGTGAATCAATGAAAGCCTCCTGATTATGCATTCATGAAAACAAATGGAATTGTTTTGTCATCATAATTGATCCATGTTAAGATCTGGAGCGATTACTGTGTATAATGAATGCAAAGCCTGTTTCATGGTCCCGCACAGAACCACTGTACAGACACACGCATACATGGCTGGATGGATGCGTGTACAGTATGTATGTACACAAGAACACATGTATGTATTTACATACATGTACAGTTGGGTGCCACCGATATTGTCCCTTATCATTTGACCCATTTAGGCCTGACCTCAAAATTTTAAAAAATCCTTCTAAATCCTCCAGTTTTCTGAAATAAATATTTTCACGATTTTTCAAAAATAGCAGACCTACAAGCTCGTAGCGCGCCACTCGGTGGCGCGCTATGAGCTTGTAGATCTGCTATTTTTCAATAGCTAAATTATAACATAATGTTTAAAACACCAAAAGGGGTTCCCGCCCAAAATGGGTTAACTGTCCTTTTGCGCAGATCACGCAAACCTCAGCAAAAAGAAAAGGACAATATCAATGGCCTCCAACTGTACATGTATGCCTTATGAAGCCAAAGTGCAGTAAAACAAAGTGCATAGTGATATACAAGTGATATTACACATTGTATATCTGTTCTTAAGGTCATTGTTTTTCTCCCCCAAAATCACGAAGGCTAATTTGACCTTTGGGAAACACACACAAGTCGGTGTGTCTAAAAACGTAGTTACTGCACTTTGAGTTTGTAGGGCAATAATTGTACGTACAGTGTGTGTACACACCCTCCATGTCTGTATGTATGCTGGATACATTTAAGGGATGCTTTAATGTGCAGCGTGCATGTACTCTACTAAAGTATGATGTTCAGTTACTGAGATCATTCTAGAACACCTCTGTGTTTCTGTTTCTTTTTTTTTTCTTTTATCCCACGATTTTGGGGGGGGGGGGGGGGGGGGAGGGGGGCAGCGGACTGACCTCATGCTTCCTTCTATGCATGATCGATCCAAGCTGCTTCTTTTCACCTGACAGGGGGGAGTTTCCCTGGCCGGACGTAGCGCGTGGAAGGAACACGTTATTCCAACCAGTTCCTTTCCCCTCCATCAGGCTCCCCAGGCTGGCCAGGGGGAGGTAGTTTAGAGACCAGGATTAATGCATTTTGTGAGGGTACCTAATACCTACCCTAGGGGAACATACAAACGCTGTGGTTCTTAAAGTAATGTTTGTTCATGTCATAGTAGGTTTAACTCTCATCCCTACAGTATGTATGATACAGCCTAAATATAAAAGTTAGTAAAGATTACAAAGTTGTACGGAACACTGTTAAAATCCTTAGATGCAAATAACCACCATTTTGACTCATTCAAAAGCCTTATAATCTCCTCATGAGAACTGATAATGATGTGTAACGCCCAGGAGTCGAACTCAGGAACTCATGTGAAAAGCCAACATCTTAACCACTAGACTAAAGGGAATGTCCTATAATCTGGAGGAGATATTAGACATTGACTCCAGGTCATCAGGCTGAGGCTGTGAGCCACACAGATGCATCTCTTATAAATATTACTGAAAGTACCATACAAAGCATAACATTTTAAAAATTAACGATTGTGTACTTGAAGCTATAGTGCCGTGTGCCCTAGCTGTCTCCCAGCCAGCTATAGGGCTGGGAGACAGCTGTAAGTTGTCTCATGCCTAGGCCCAGCACACACATTGTATAAATGATCGTGCGCCTCTTGGTCTTAACATGAGGTGTGGTCTGGTGCAATCAGGGCGCAATGCTAGCTTACGCAAAGACATAGGAGTTTGTTCTAAGATCAGCTTTAACTCATTAATACCAGGAAAGCATCTGTGTCATTTCAGATTTTGGCGTCGGCTATTCAGAAATGGCAGATAATAGGGCATATGATAGATGATATAATAGAGCATATGATAGGGTGCAGAGAGAGGAGCTGTGGTATTGTATGAGGAAGTGTGGAGTGACGATAGAGTTCAAGGTGGAAGTGGGTCTTCATCAAGGATCAGCACTGAGCCCCTTATTGTTCGCCATGGTGATGGACAGGCTGACAGATGGATGAGGTTAGATAGGAATCCCATGAACCATGATGTTTGCAGATGACATTGTGATCTGTAGTGAGAGCAGTGAGCAGGTAGAGGGAAATCTAGAGAGGTGACCTGGAAAGGAGAGGAATTAAGGTTAGCCACAGCAAGACATGCATGCGTGTGAATGAGAGGAACCCAAGTGGAACAGTGAGGTTACTAGGAGTAGACGTTAGGTGGAGTACATTCCAGTGAACATTCCAGAGCAATATGGACAGTGTGGAAAAGAGGTGAAGAAACAAGTGCAAGCAGGATGGAATGGGTGGAGAAAAGTGTCAGGTGTGATGTGTGATAGGAAAGTATCAGCAGGAATGAAAGGGAAGGTGTACAAGACGGTGGTGAGACCAGCAATGATGTATGGTTTAGAGACAGACAGCAATGATGTATGGTTTAGAGACAGACAGCAATGATGTATGGTTTAGAGACAGACAGCAATGATGTATGGTTTAGAGACAGACAGCAATGTTATATGGTTTAGAGACAGTTGCACTGAGGAAAAGACAGGTCGAAGCAGAGCTGGAGGTAGAGGAGACCAACATATTTTTTTTGGAAAAAAAATTGGCTTTTTCTGCCTTTATTGATAGGTTGAAAGTAGACTGACAGGAAATGGGGAGAGAGATGGGGGGGATGACACGCGGCAAAGGCCGTCGGGATCGGGAGTCGAACCCGCGGCACGCCGTCAGGCTGGCTTGGCAGCCTAGGTGCCCAGACGGTTGAGCTAACCGTCCGGGAAGGAGACTAACATGTTAAGGTTCTCTCTGGGAGTAACAAGGATGGATAGGATCGACAGCGCATGTCAGATGTTTTGGAGATAAAGCCAGAGAGGCCATGCAGACTGAGATGGTTTGGACACATACGAGGAGGAATAATACATATCGGTAGGATGTTGAGGTTGGAACTGGCAGGCAGGAGGCCTAGAAGAAGACCACTTATGGATGAAGTGAAAGAGGACATGAAGTTAGTTGGTGTGAGAGAGGGGGATTCAGAGGACAGGGTGAGATGGAGGCAGATGATTCGCTGTGGCGACCCCTGAAGGGAAAAGCCGAAAGGAAAAGAAGATCAAAATAGTTTGGAAGTTTTTGAATAATTTAGAATTTATTTTGTCGTAATTCGAGGTGCAGTTCCGTTGCTGATAATTCATTACTATCTGTCTGCGCACATTGTCAAGATTAAGATGTGCCTCGGTGGCTTCACAATGCACTCGGTGGCTTCACAATGCACACACACTGATTGCAATCTAAATGGATCCTGATTTCAACACAAGATTCACATGAACCCTCAGAAGTGTAATCAGAGTAATGCAGGCTTTCATTTTCAGTTGACGGACACGCACGGTGCCGTCAGTGTCACTCATCTTTCTACAGTAGCAGTGGATTCATGGAAGTTCTGTCTCTTTGAGACAGAACTTTGGGGCGGCGGTGGCTCAGGGGTAGAGTGGCTGGATGGCAACCTCAAGGTTGCCAGTTCGAACCTGGGCTCCCCCAGAGTTAGTGTCCTTGAGCAAGACACTGAACCCCTAATTGCTCCTGATGTGCAGGTTGGTACCTTGCATGGTTTCCTCCGGCATCGGTGTGTGAATGTGTGTGTGAATGGGTGAATGTAATGCACAATCTATGTAAAGCGCCTATATAAATGCACCATTTACCATTTACCATTTCTTTGCTCTTGGTTCATGCATCTGCTCAACCACATGGAAATGACGGCAGCGACAACTCAGAGATGTAAACACTAGATAAACCATGACGCTACAGTATTATCAGTACTGGTTGAAATGAAGCCAACGCTTTCAGCCAGAACACTTATCTTGCTGAGTCATATGATTCTCATTGGTCTACAAGACAACACAGTGACTGTGGATGATTCTCATTGGTCTACAAGACAACACAGTGACTGTGGATGATTCTCATTGGTCTACAAGACAACACAGTGACTGTGGATGATTCTCATTGGTCTACAAGACAACACAGTGACTGTGGATGCAGGCAGGAGCTGCTAAAGCAGTGGGAAAACTGCCACAACAATCGCTATAAGAAACAAACATTATCATATTTGCAGCGAAAGCATTATAGTTTATGTTTTTGTGTTACAATTTAAAAGGTCACCTAAGCTTACTGTCAATGCCACTACATGAGGAACTAGTAGTTGTTTGAGCTATAATCCTTCATTGCAAACCCCCATACTGTGTGGAAATAACTGAGATCTGTTTGAGCTCTGAAGAATGAATGAAATCCCCCAGAGTTTGTAAAGACACTGGATCCTCAGAGAGGAGAAAGGAAACCTCATTACTTGCGCAGGCAGAGCGTGCAAGTAATGTTATCAGTCAGGTGCTACGATGTGTATGTCCCTTAGCAGCATAATGATATGACGTCATATGCTGGCCCCGGACATACGGAAGCAGACCGTGCAGGTATGTTTTCCGCGGATGTCCCATGACGTGATGAAGATTATGTACCAATGCCAGGGACGGGTATAATTGGTTTACGATGGTGACATAATGATGATATGTTTCAGTGTCAAGTGGATTAAAAAAGGGACATACACATCAAACCACCCGAGTAACCACATGATACCACTAATCACTCAGAAATGACATATACATACATATAGACATATACACATAACATATGAGCATATGACGTGATGAATATATGTACCAATGCCAGGGTATAATTGGTTATCGATGGTGACGTAACGATGACATGTTTCAGTGTCGGGTGGACTAAAGGTAATGCCCCTATGTATACATGTATGTAATCTGACACCACTGCCATAACAGGCATAAGTAATCATTACCATACTTCAAAATACTACTTTTTCTCCTCCAAAAGCAAGGTACGTAGAGCAAATAGCTAAACCTAATAATTCAATATTGCAAAAGTTCTTTCACAGAGAGGCTGAGATTTGAAAGTTTGTAGCTGTCTACAGTACTTGCACGCTCTGCTTGCGCACTAGTAGTGTGGCCTACTTGTGTGCAACAAGCAAGTAGGCACTCGACAGAGTGCAGTTCTAGTTACTGCTGATGTTTTCGGTGAAGTCGTTCCTTCCATGTTGATTAATTGTTCCTGAAGCTCCATCTCCAGAAAATACAAAAACTGAGCTTGAAAAGCTGGAAAGGTTCTATTCATTCAGATGTAAATGATAGGATAAAACTGGCCAATGCTATAGGCCTACTGGTGAGATTATATGGTCCCTAAATATGTATTGCCGATGGCTACGGTATTGTCCGAAGAATATTTCTCTCTCGTCTGATATCAATGCAAATGCGCTAGGACCTGTACAGTGTACACACGTCAAAGCACCCCGTTGGTTGGATTGCTTATGACGTGTGTTGGCACGTCGGATGGACGGAACCTGTTAAGGTTAATGTAGCGGTCAATTTGTATCGGGGGTGGGGAGGGGGGCGGGGCACGGGTCGCGAGATACGGCCAAAGTCTTTCCGGGGGTCCCCAGCCAAAAACGTTGAGAACCCCTGGTCAAGATCACCGTTTCCCAAACAGTGGGTCGGGCCATAATATGTGGGTTTATTTCATGTGTAAATACCGCTATATTATTTGATCCCTATACATTTTTATTTTAATCATTAATATTCAATCATTGATATTCAACAATTCCATAAACATGTAATATATTAATTCAATTAATTCATTAGATGTAAAACATATACTTTTAAGAAGTAGTGAAAATAGACGTGTTGTGAGCTTGTAGATCGGCTATTTTCACTAGTTTGGGTCCCGGCCGGGGAGACATCAAATGTGTCTTTTGGGTCTCGACCCTGTGGTTCTATGGATACCACATAGCCGTTTGGTAATGTTGTGCCTGGGGGTGTGTTGGTCTTAAACTGAGGTGCGTGCACTGCTGTGATCGTGGCACAATTCATGATATTTTTCCCAACAGATTTTGCCCTTCAAGTTAAGACCAGCTTGGAGACGGCATAGTGAAAGCAGCACTGCAGGTTAAGACCAGCTTGGAGACGGCATAGTGAAAGCAGCGCTGCAGGTTAAGACCAGCTTGGAGACGGCATAGTGAAAGCAGCACTGCAGGTTAAGACCAGCTTGGAGACGGCATAGTGAAAGCAGCACTGCAGGTTAAGACCAGCTTGGAGACGGCATAGCGACAGCAGCACTGCAGGTTAAGACCAGCTTGGAGACGGCATAGTGAAAGCAGCACTGCAGGTTAAGACCAGCTTGGAGACGGCATAGTGAAAGCAGCACTGCAGGTTAAGACCAGCTTGGAGACGGCATAGCGACAGCAGCACTGCAGGTTAAGACCAGCTTGGAGACGGCATAGTGAAAGCAGCACTGCAGGTTAAGACCAGCTTGGAGACGGCATAGTGAAAGCAGCACTGCAGGTTAAGACCAGCTTGGAGACGGCATAGTGAAAGCAGCACTGCAGGTTAAGACCAGCTTGGAGACGGCATAGCGACAGCAGCACTGCAGGTTAAGACCAGCTTGGAGACGGCATAGCGAAAGCAGCACTGCAGGCAATTGTTATTTAGGGAGAAGAGTGCATTGTTTAGGCGCCGTGGGTTCACAATGCACACACACTGATTGCAATCAAAACCCATTCACTCTGAACACTCACTGTGCATTGAGAGCTTCTTGTATAGGCCCCCTATTTTCACAAATGTGCTGCACAACTATCTGTGATTGTTTCATTTATAAAGAAAATATGTTTATATTTCTGTAGTATTATATTTCCGTAGTAAAACAATGCTTTTACAATAACTACACTAACAAAACCAAGTATGTGACCAATTCATATCCAACTTGTTCGAGGTTCAGGGTTAGTATAATGTGTGATATGTTCCACAGATCTGCACTAAGTTGCTCTACTGGCAGTGTACACAAGAACTGTGGTGCTGATTGTGATTGGTTCAGCAATTTGTGCGATAAGCACTGGCCAAACACAAAAACACACAGGCCGACCCTATTTTAAAAGACAACTCTATGAATTATGCAAATGCAATTCAACTTTTGGAATTGTGTAAAATGAGTGCACAGATGCCTTTGGCTGATTCTGCTGCCTTAAAATAATGCGTATGTGCTTTAAAGTAAATAACATGTCACACACGACTGTCAGTGTTTACAGTTACCTTTGAAGCGTCAAAGCGTCGTAATTCTACCTCCTTATGATGAAAACCTGCTTGAAAATAGTCCCATGATTTGTTATTGAGCCACATAAGCCACTTCTGCGATCCCACTCACAGACAAAGAGCAACGCGGGCTAAGATCGTCTATACAGTATATTATACACTCCTAACCAGGTCTGCGACAAAGCCGCTATTTCTTTTAAGTTATTAAAAAACGGCGAATTAAACACAAAACAAATAGTGGGTAGTATTACGCAGGGAGAGACCATGGAATAAAAGGCGTGAATAGCGGGTAGCGCAGGGAAACTGTTAAGAGAATGCAAGAGTTTTTACTCACTTGGCTGAGAGATCTCAGCAGGTGTTCGTCGGTATACTCACACATGCAAGAAGATGCACTAAACTTTCAACCTTTCCAGACCAGTTTCAGACATTTTCAAAAATGATCAAAATAATTCAAAAGTAGAACATCTACACTTTTATTTTGCATTTAAATGGTTAAAGGAGCATTCAGTGATTTGGAAAAAAACCCGGTCCACCCGGTAACAAGATGTGCACATGCACACGTTCTACAGTGGGGGAAGTACAACAGACCAACAGCACATGCACCAATGCCCGCCCCACTCGATCATGATTGGAGGAAGGCCCCTCTCATCCTGATTGGATGAAGGCTTTGCCACCCAAAGCCCAAACCGAAACTAGGGTTTTTTGACCCCAGGGGCTCACTGGGGACAGGGAGGAACGCCTTATATGGTCAGCACACTTTACAGTAGGGAGGATTATCCAAAAAATAAGAAAAAATATTATATATTTGAATTAAGTGAAATCACTGAATATACCTTTAACCACATCACACTGTGTTGTGAGATTGTGTTATCTGCTATTTTTGGCTAAGAGATGATGCCAATGTTCTCACCACGCTCACCGGATAATCAGAAAACACCTCTGAATCGGCGATTAGTTCAAAACCAGCGCCGTAGTTTCAGAGAAAAAAGCGTACAAAGGCAGCGGCTAAAACAGAAGCTAATGGCTATGGATAATGAGACACAGTGCGGGCGGGGCCCTAGCAACCGTGCACAGCAACCTGAGCGGTTAAAACAGAAGCTAATGGCTATGGAGAATGAGACACAGTGCGGGCGGGGCCCTAGCAACCGTGCACAGCAAACTGAGCGGTTAAAACAATGGAAAATAGCAAGGCAATCTTATAGCGATATCAAACGCCTCAAGACAAGCCTAGAGGTTATGAGCGTGACATCATCATCAAACCAGGATGCGGGAATGCCTACTGAGTGGCAAAAAACTACTTTCTGGCCTTGACAGCCCAGACATCCACACAGAAAAGTCCTATTTGATTGAATTAAATGACTTTAAACACATTAAATTCACTTTGTCACTCAATTTGCCACTCGATGTGCCATTCACTTCATGCATGCGCATACCCTCTATACTCGTCAAGAGCGCCCGCCGCCCCGCGCATTGAGCGCAATTAATTAATCAGGACGAGTATACCTGTCAACGGGATCAAATATGTTAAAGCCGAATACTTCAGTTAATCAAACCCGCTCTCATGATTACATTTCACTGCTTGAAACAGGGTCAACACTGAACCAGGGAAGACAGGTTTAGCATCCCTAGAACTGTAATGATTTACAACACACTTTACAAATTGACTCCATGATTTCACACACGCACGCACACACGCACGCACACACACACACACACACACACACAAACACACACAGATATTTATATTTATATGATTACTCCATTGTACTATTAGCTCTGCATAATTGTCCACCCCCCCCCCCCCCCCCTTTATTTTTTTTAGTTGTATTTTATTTCAGTTATAGTTGATTTCATTAATATGTTGTGCTGTTGACAGGCAGCGCATGAACACAGTAACACACACATTGAAACAAGGGCCGATTGTGGTAAAGATGGCAAGGAGTGGACAGTGATGTCACTGTTATGCAACACGGAAGTAGTATGGACTTGAAGCTGTTTATAAACCAGTCAGTCAGTGACATCACTGACGAATCCTTGGTGTTACTCTTCCTGCGACCGATAGCCCCTGAAACCAGGCTTTCATCGTCCTCTTTTTCCTCTTTTTTTTCTTCTTCCCCTTCTTCTTCCCCCTTCATGGGCCCCTTGGGGGCGCTGGGCCCCCACTGTCGATATATTCGCCACTGGCAAGGCACCATATGCACATCGGGAGCAATTAGGCGTTCGGAGTCTTGCTCAAGGACACTTCGACACTAACTCTGGGGGAGCCGGGGATTGAACTGTGCTTCCCATGCGGCCGCTCTACCTCACACTATCCCTGATCCCTGCCGGCGCTGCCCAGCATGATACAATAAGAACCATTTCCACTACTACACAAGCACTGTTCTCTAAGCCTCGGCACTCAGTGAATGGTGTTATGTTGGCAACATGTTAGACAATTAAAAGGCTTTTGTTTCCTTCAATACTGATGCCTAGAAGACTCAGGTTGTCCTAGTGATTGTGCAGCACAGTCGAAGGCGTTGTGACAAAACGCGTTGGTTGTTCCGTTTGATAAACAGCCTGGAGGATATTTTGGTGACTGTGCAACCAGTAGTAAAAGACATTTGAGTATACATAAGCACTCCCATTCATCTTTAAGTTATGTCCCAACTTCTGTGTGTTGAGCTCCCACAGCACAAGTTGGCTGGCTGGGAGCTCCTGGTTTCCATGGCAGTGACAGTGACAATACAAGCATTCAGTAAATGCATTGAACAAGTCCTCGACTGGATGTGCCAGAACCTTCTTCAATTATTAAACAAAGACAGAACTGAAGTAACTGTTTTTGGAGCCAAGGAAGAACGATTAAAAGTCAGTGCTCAGCTTCATTGGTCATCTTAAAAACCACAAGCCAAGCAGGAAACCTTGGTATAGTCATGGACTCAGACCTGAATTTCAACAGCCACATTAAGACAATTATAGAGTCAGCCTAGTATCACCTTAAGACTATATATCAAGGAAGGCCTTATGTTTCATTATACCTTATGATTGGGAAACACTTGAGTCTAGATCAATGCATGGGCATTTATCTTCAGTAGACTCATCCAGACCTCTCAGGTAATCTGGGACAGCTCAGGTTTCTGAACCCAGAGTCAAACTATAAATGTGGAGAAGCAGTTTTCATGCACTGCTTATCTAAAAGTTCAAGTTCAAGGTATCTTTATTGCGACCGCGGGTCGCAGTTACTATGAAAACCAGCAGGAAGCTGTCACACACTTCCTCCTGTTACGCACGCACTTCCTGTTAACAGAAAGCAGACTCAAGCTTTCCTGTCACGCTTTCCTGTTAACGCTTGTCAGCATGAACCATTAAGTTGTAGTTACTGCGAGAGTGAGGTCTTGCCAACATCACCAAATTCCTGGATCGCTGCCCTCCACACTATCCTATCTAACATCACGTTATTGAGAAAAAAACGAATCTTAAAAAAATAATAATAATCACACCTGTATGAAGTCAGGGGTGCTCTTGTCATCGTACAATCGTACATCATCATGACGTAAAATAGACAGTCTATTTGCTAAGACACTATGACATAAAATTATCCATTCATTGTCAACGGGAATTTAAAGGGATAGTTCCGATTTTTGGAACTTAAGCTGTATGATACTTGCCATTAATATAGTGGTTGCAACTGTATTAATTGACTGCCCGAGTCCCGTGGTGGAAGTTCTGCTCTGGCTTTGGTGAATATTAAGTAGTTCCTGTCATTTTGTGGGGGGCACTGGGGCCACGCAGTAAACGTAAATTAATTCACAAAACTAACGTAATTTGTATTGTTGATCTATTTCTAAAATATGAGCGCAACTTTCGTTCAACTTTGACCCCTCTATCACAAGGAACTATTTTTTGGGTGTAGTGATATGGACACAAAAGAAATGAACGAAAGTTGCACTAATATTTTAGAAATATGTCAACAATACAAATGACGTTAGTTTTGTGGATTATATGAATGGCAAGTATTTCATACATCTTAGGTTTAAACAATCTGAACTATCCCTTTATTGTTTGTGCAGGACAAAGTTTGTGGACAGACACCAAAAGCTGGACATAGGAGTGGCTAGCGCCCCTCAAAACAACTACAGTACAGTATATCTTCATAGTAAACTAGCATATAGAGAACGGGGTGACAAGGGGAGATGAGAAGAGGTGAGTGCTAGGGAGTGAGGTAGAGGCTGAAGAGGTGAGTGCTAGGGAGTGAGGTAGAGGCTGAAGAGGTGAGTGCTAGGGAGTGAGGTAGAGGCTGAAGAGGTGAGTGCTATAGGGAGTGAGGTAGAGGCTGAAGAGGTGAGTGCTAGGGAGTGAGGTAGAGGCTGAAGAGGTGAGTGCTAGGGAGTGAGGTAGAGGCTGAAGAGGTGAGTGCTAGGGAGTGAGGTAGAGGCTGAAGAGGTGAGTGCTAGGGAGTGAGGTATAGGCTGAAGAGGTGAGTGCTAGGGAGTGAGGTAGAGGCTGAAGAGGTGAGTGCTATAGGGAGTGAGGTAGAGGCTGAAGAGGTGAGTGCTAGGGAGTGAGGTAGAGGCTGAAGAGGTGAGTGCTAGGGAGTGAGGTAGAGGCTGAAGAGGTGAGTGCTAGGGAGTGAGGTAGAGGCTGAAGAGGTGAGTGCTAGGGAGTGAGGTAGAGGCTGAAGAGGTGAGTGCTAGGGAGTGAGGTAGAGGCTGAAGAGGTGAGTGCTAGGGAGTGAGGTAAAGGCTGAAGAGGTGAGTGCTAGGGAGTGAGGTAGAGGCTGAAGAGGGAGTGAGGTATAGGCTGAAGAGGTGAGTGCTAGGGAGTGAGGTAGAGGCTGAAGAGGTGAGTGCTAGGGAGTGAGGTAGAGGCTGAAGAGGTGAGTGCTAGGGAGTGAGGTAGAGGCTGAAGAGGTGAGTACTAGGGAGTGAGGTAGAGGCTGAAGAGGTGAGTGCTAGGGAGTGAGGTAGAGGCTGAAGAGGTGAGTACTAGGGAGTGAGGTAGAGGCTGAAGAGGTGAGTGCTAGGGAGTGAGGTAGAGGCTGAAGAGGTGAGTACTAGGGAGTGAGGTAGAGGCTGAAGAGGTGAGTGCTAGGGAGTGAGGTAGAGGCTGAAGAGGTGAGTACTAGGGAGTGAGGTAGAGGCTGAAGAGGTGAGTGCTAGGGAGTGAGGTAGAGGCTGAAGAGGTGAGTACTAGGGAGTGAGGTAGAGGCTGAAGAGGTGACTTCACTGTCATCTGGGGATACTCCCCCCCCTCCGCCCCCCCATAAACAAACCACAAACAAATACAAAATACAAATAAATAAATACATAAAATCATGTCCTGGCCCATAGGTTGAGAACCACTGGCATAGATGAGTGACACTCTGTTCTCCAAAAGGAGTCCAGGGCAAAAAGGAGTCCAGGGCAAAAAGGAGTCCAGGGCAAAAAGGAGTCCAGGGCACTGCCAAATAAAGCACCAGGAATTCACATATAGACACTAGTTCCACTGACTATCCAGGCTGTCTTGTGGATGACACCGTTGTCAATCATCTCATGTATGCCGATGATTTAGTCAGGCCATAATTATGTAGTGGAATACAGTGCTGGGCTTCAACATTTTGTTAAGACAAATGTTGACATAAAATATAATGCCAAGAAAAATAACGTGGTGATTGTGAGAAGCAGAGAGGAGAGGGAATTATCTTTACCTGCTTTTCAATTGTGTGATAGATCTCTCATGATAGGCAAGCGAATTAAATACCTGTCATGTTCTCCCTGATGATTGGATGGATGACAGGGATGTGTGTATAGACAATGTAAATATGCTGCTCCGTGTTCTGCTGATGGGAAGTGTTCACTGTTCAGAATTCAGAGCCTGTATGTCACACCTCTGTAAACTGCTCATCTCTTGCATTCGTACCGAGTATGCAGAGGCTCAGAGTCAGTGTCCTTATAATGATGCTATGAGGTTGTTGCTCCACATTCCCAGATAGCATATAGTGGTCTTATTGTTTGTGTCCGCTGGTGTGGCTACATGTGATGCACTTTTAAGACACTTGGGGCTATATCTTGCGCCACCTTAAACTTATTTGCCTTTTCTTTTTCTTTTTTACTATTTTAAAAATAGCTGATCTACAAGCTCACAACTTGTAGATGTAGTTCGGCTAATTGAACTATTTTAAAATGATTAGAGCGCCCCTCATTTCACACGGTGTGGTCCAGCTTTTAGTGTAAGTGCACAACGTGCACAAACACAGAGTGCCGCTCTATGAGCTTGTAAATCTGCTATTTTTTTACATTGTGAAAATGTGGTGCAAATTTGGAATACGGTATATATTCTTTCAGAGCCAATGTTTTTGACTCAAATCTTTGCTTCTGGGGGGTCCCTGGAACGACATACTTTCAGATGGGGGTCGGATGCCAAATACATATAATTCTGGGGGTCCATGACATGAAATATTGAGCACCACTGACATAGAAACATCGGCCTCAGGTCTAAATGGGTTGACAATGAATGGACAATTTTACATCATAGTGTAAACAGAAAAAATGCACAAACATTGATATCGTTGCTGTTGGGAGGAAACCACATTTTTTTAGGTTTTTGAATTTTATTTTTTTGTGCATTAATCAGTGCTATTGTCAGTGCTATAGAGCACCGAAGTCCTGACGTCACTGCCCTCTACTGTCAGTAGGCTGAATCTGCCCGTCGCACAACAGAAATTGAATTGTCAATTGTCAATTGTCAATTACGTTTATTTTTATTTTTATTTTATTGATATTTAATGTTTCGTGGTTAGTATGAGTCGAGTCACCACCAGCTGAGCTTACGTCAACGAGGAATCTCAGGAACGCAATGTGTTGACAGCTGGGCGTGACGTATATTAGCAGCGACATTGCCTTCATATGTAGTTTCAAGGCTTTTGCGGCCACATTAATTCCATTTTCTCCAGAAACTGGCTGTATCAAATATGAATAGACATCATTAACGACACACAGCCACTCCCCTGACAGAAAGGCCGGGGTGGTCGGTTTATTTTTCAAACACAGTTCTTATATGAAGCGACCTAAAATCGCCCTATGGAGATTTCAATGCAAATAAAATAAATCACACCCGGGTGAACTGGGTGACCGTAGCAACCATGCTCATTTTTTGGTACGAACAGACAGACAGACACGTAAACTAACAAAGCCAGTCGTAGGAGTGGTTTACACCACTCAAAAAATACATGAACCTGTGTGTTGGAGCCCTCTACTGAAAGTGACGTCAGACTTCGGTGCTCTATTGTCTGTGTGTTGTTTCGAAAATATTGAACCAATGGAAAGTAGTAATCGTATCTTAATGTATTTGTGGTATTGTTACTTTACTTAAGTAAAACACCTGAGTACTTCTTCCATCACTGTATGCTTTCACATATCCTCGCTGTCAGGCAGGAACCTCGTATCTCCATATTCTAACGTTTTAGTTTTTTTGTAAACTAATGCCCTACCCTCTACCTGATCACACGTACAGCCCTACCCTACCTGATCACACGTACAGCCCTACCCTACCTGATCACACGTACAGCCCTACCCTACCTGAACACACGTACAGCCCTACCTACCTGATCACACGTACAGCCCTACCCTACCTGAACACAAGTACAGCCCTACCCTACCTGAACACAAGTACAGCCCTACCCTACCTGACCACACGTACAGCCCTACCCTACCTGATCACACGTACAGCCCTACCCTACCTGATCACACGTACAGCGTCTACCCTACCTGATCACACGTACAGCCCTACCCTACCTGAACACACGTACAGCCCTACCCTACCTGATCACACGTACAGCGTCTACCCTACCTGATCACACGTACAGCCCTACCCTACCTGATCACACGTACAGCCCTACCCTACCTGACCACACGTACAGCCCTACCCTACCTGATCACACGTACAGCCCTACCCTACCTGAACACAGGTACAGCCCTACCCTACCTGATCACACGTACAGCCCTACCCTACCTGATCACACGTACAGCCTACCCTACCTGATCACACGTACAGCCCTACCCTACCTGATCACACGTACAGCCCTACCCTACCTGAACACACGTACAGCCCTACCTACCTGATCACACGTACAGCCCTACCCTACCTGAACACAAGTACAGCCCTACCCTACCTGAACACAAGTACAGCCCTACCCTACCTGACCACACGTACAGCCCTACCCTACCTGATCACACGTACAGCCCTACCCTACCTGATCACACGTACAGCCCTACCCTACCTGATCACACGTACAGCCCTACCCTACCTGATCACACGTACAGCGTCTACCCTACCTGATCACACGTACAGCCCTACCCTACCTGAACACACGTACAGCCCTACCCTACCTGATCACACGTACAGCGTCTACCCTACCTGATCACACGTACAGCCCTACCCTACCTGAACACACGTACAGCGTCACACAGAGGCATCAAAAGTATGCTTGAAACGCTGCGCAAAGTGACACATTTTGAGCTTGAAGATTTTGCCATTTTTTTATTTGAATCTTGAAAAGTATGGGGCGACTGTGGCTCAGGAGGTAGAGCAGGTCATCCAATGATCCATGGGTCGGCGGTTCGAATCCCGTCGCAATCGGTGTATGAATGTAAAGCGCCTTGGATAAAGGCGCTATATAACTGCACCATTTACCATTTAAAAGTAACACTTTTGGTCATACTATGAGGTTTCCAACCGACAGAGACGATAATTATGCTGTCGGCAGGGGATTTGTTCATCATAGTGAGTATAGAGGCAGGGGCTTTGTTCATCATAGTGAGTATAGAGGCAAGTCAGGACACTGTCAGCGACTCACAAGGGGACGTGACGCTGTGCTGTGCGTCTGATCATGAAAGTGGGTGTCCTTGTCAAAAAGGTTACATTAAGTTTTTTGAAGTGTTTAGGGAGCTTGTTATGTGAGACTCACAGCCCACAGCACACAGCCCACAGAGCTTCTTTCTGTCAGAAAGAAGCTCAGGGGTACTCACACTTTATCATGCCGGGAACCCCCTATAGCCTCTGGCTGCGTATGTGCTTGATATAACACCTTAGTAAAATAGTTGAAAACCCTTTTTAATTGGCACTGTGGTTACTGAGAAATGTAATTATATAATAGTTCATGACAAAATACCAAATTTTTCTTCTACTCAGTCTGTCTCATAGCCTTAGTAAAAGTCACTAATGACCTGTTGATGACACTGGATAATGGGGATAATAGTCCTCCTTGACCTTAGTGCAGCGTTCGACACAGTCGACCACCCCACCCTGTTGAGCCGGCTGGAGTCATGGGTGGGGCTGGGTGGCACTGCGCTCCAGCTCTTACAATCATATTTGACAGCAAGAACTGTCTCTGTCGAGATTGGAAATGCCATCTCCACCTCTGCCCCTCTCATCTACGGTGTCCCCCAAGGCTCAATTCTTGGTCCACTACTCTTTTCCATATATATGCTCCCCCTAGGCCAAATAATCCGTAAGCACAACATCAATTTCCACTGCTACGCAGATGATACCCAAATGTACATGCCACTCAACACCTCCAACCCCAACTGTCTATCATCCCTCAATGCCTGCCTAGCTGAGCTTCAAAGCTGGATGTCTTCAAACTTCCTACAACTTAACACAAACAAATCCGAAATTCTCCTATTTGGCCCTCTCACCTCCAGAACCCACCTACAAAACTGTCTCGACTCCTTGTCAGCAAATGTCACACCAGTAGCCAAACATCTGGGTGTACTGCTGGACTCTGACCTCTGTCTTGAGGCCCATGTTAAATCCGTGGTTCGCACTTGTTTTTTTCACTTACGCAACATCTACAGAATCCGACCAGTCCTTTCCACCCCTAACCTTCATAAAGTTGTCAATGCACTCATTTCATCCCGTTTGGACTACTGTAACGCCCTCTATTCATCACTCAGCAAAGGATCCATACACCGCCTACAGTTAATACAGAACGCAGCTGCAAGACTCATCACTGGAACAAGGAAATCTGAACACATCACCCCGGTACTGGCCTCACTACACTGGCTCCCTGTACATTTTAGAATTGATTTTAAGATTTTAATACTGACTTTTAAAGCTCAGAATGGCCTGGCACCGCAATACCTAGCGGATCTTATTAAACCCCACCAGCCTGTCCGCCAATTAAGGTCCTCTACCTTAGCCCTACTAGAGGTGCCGAGAACTAAAATGGTGACAAAGGGGGATAGGGCCTTTTCAAGCAGGGCTCCCAGGCTCTGGAACAGCCTGCCATCTGACCTGAGGTCTATTAGCTCCTTGGCTATTTTTAAAACTAAATTAAAGACCAACTTTTATAGGAAAGCCTTTTTAAACCGATAACCAATGTTTGCTTTTAATTCCCTTCATAATGTCATTTTATTGCTGTTTGATTGCTATGTAACACTGTTGTTTGTATATTGTTAAGCACTTAAAAGGTGCTATATAAATAAAGTTTATTATTATTATTATATAGGAGGGCTGTGGGCAGTTCATAAACCAGTCTGTGTCTCATAGGAGGGCTGTGGGCAGTTCAGAAACCAGTCTGTGTCTCATGGGCTGTGGGCAGTTCATAAACCAGTCTGTGTCTCATAGGAGGGCTGTGGGCAGTTCAGAAACCAGTCTGTGTCTCATAGGAGGGCTGTGGGCAGTTCATAAACCAGTCTGTGTCTCATAGGAGGGCTGTGGGCAGTTCAGAAACCAGTCTGTGTCTCATGGGCTGTGGGCAGTTCATAAACCAGTCTGTGTCTCATAGGAGGGCTGTGGGCCTCTCTCAGGATTATAGCCCTGAGGGACTCCGCTCAATAATAATAATAATAATACAACTTTATTTGTATAGCACCTTTCATGACATGAAATGCAGCTCAAAGTGCTTTACAGAGCAATGGAGAAAGAAAGAAAAGAAAAGCAAGGCATAAACAAGAGCAGTAATGCAATACAGTGAGGACATGAATAACAAAAAATTAAAAGATCAATTAAAAGAAAGAGTGTAGAAGTGGGTCTTGAGCTGTGCTTTAAAAATGTCTACAGATGCTGCCTGTCGAAGGTACAGTGGGAGTTTGTTCCACGCCGTAGAAGCAAAAAGCTGCTTCCCCGTATTTTTTAGTTGCCATTTTTTTAGGCAAAGCGAGCAGGCCAGCAGTGGAAGACCTTAGGGGGCGGTTTGGGACATATTTAGGCAGTCAGTCATGTAGGTAGGAAGGTGCGAGACCATTGAGAGCTTTATAAACAAGTAAAATAACTTTAAAATCAATCCTAAAAACAGCTTCACTGCCAGTGCAGTGAAGCTAAAACTGGAGTAATATGTTCTCTCATCTTAGTTTTAGTTAAAACTCTGGCTGCTGCATTTTTGACAAGTTGTAATCTGTCAGTTGTTTTCTTAGGCAGTCCAGAAAAAAGTGCATTGCAGTAATCAAGCCAAGAAAAAACAAATGCGTGGATTAGCGTTTTTGCATCGTCCAATGACAAATAGGCTCTCATTCGTGCAATATTTCTAAGGTGAAAAAAGGCAATCTTGGTATGGTAATCAATGGGGTTTAAGCGGTAAGACTCAGCTGTGATCTCAACTACATGCTTGTACATTTTCTGCAAAGATCTGTCACACGGAGACTCAGATCTGTCACACGGAGACTCAGATCTGTCACACGGAGACTCAGATCTGTCACACGGAGACTCAGATCTGTCACACGGAGACTCAGAAGGTGAATGCCGTCACGGCTGGTAATAACAAGAAACCAATTCCCACTAAAGAGCTGAGCGAGAAGCTGATTAGTCCCAGCAGGGTACAAGTCTATCTGTAAATCATTCTGACTCAAGATACACATAATAAGCCATGAAAGCCATGCAATCACTAATAACGACTTTACGACTTTACTGTGGATTGCAGTTAGAGATGTCCCGATACTGTATCGGAAAAGTATCGGTATCGGCCCTTATTTGTCATATCGGGTCATATTGGTATCGGCGAATATGCCAGTCTAACCACCGATCCAACACCGGGGTAAGGGGTTGACACTATGGCAGGAAAATAAAATGTTGGGGCATGTGGAGATTGCTTTCGAGTTGCCAGAACTGCAAGTGCACATTTGAGTGAGGAGTCTGCTATAAACACAACACGAGATATATAGCTACATACAGCAGATCACAACACTGGTATCGGTATTCGGTATCGGTATCGGCCAACACAGAAATTGTGGTATCGGGATCGGATCGGGAACGAAGGAAGTGTATCGGGACATCCCTAATTGCAGTTATACTGTAAATGGTAAATGGTGCATTTATATAGCGCCTTTATCCAAGGCGCTTTACATAGATTGTGCATTACATTCACCCATTCACACACACATTCATACACCGATTGCAGCGGAAGCCATGCAAGGCACCAACCAGCACATCGGGAGCAATTTGGGGTTCAGTGTCTTGCCCAAGGACACTTCGACATGTAGCCAGGAGGAGCCGGGATTCGAACCGCCGACCCATGGATCATTGGACGACCTGCTCTACCTCCTGAGCCACAGCCGCTGTAACACCTCACTGCACCAGCACACTACTGTACAATGTAAGCTTAGATGCAACATGAAAACAGTTTGTAAAACAACGACGTTGAGAGACTGCAGGGTGTAAACAACAACAAGTACAACTGGCTTCTGAAATATTGCACATTTGTCATCACTACTTTCATCATTCTATCCAACAGTTGAAATGATTTGTTTCACAGTAGAAGCATTTCCCTATATAACATGACTAAACTGACATACTGTCCCAGATACTATATAATATCAGCCGCATTAAAAAAAAGTAATTAAGCGTGGGTCAATGTTAATCTCCATCATGTCATTATATTGTCAGAACAGCCTAACATCAGGGTGTTTCCGAGAATGCAGTAAAACTGCACCAGAGTGGTGTCTACAGGATTAATACCAAAAATACGCTTGACCTTTGCTTCTGTTGCTACAGTGGAATCTCCTCTGACATCATGTTACATTCATTGTAGATGCAGAGGAATGTCTCCCATGATTCCCTGGATGGAGTCGACACTTAAATGTCAGCATGGTTGCAACAGATCCCAGACCAGCCCTATGTACTGTATGTCACTACAAAAGACCCTTGAATCTGAAAAGACTGATTGGACCCAAGACTCAAATATGTCAATGCTATACAGTATGGCAGTCACATGATGGGGGAGAAATGCACCTATAAGACTGACCCTGACAGCAGAGAGTCAGGAGTCAGGACTCAAAAAATGTCAATGCTACGGCTGTGGTCCTCAAACATTTTCGTGTCAATTAAGGACCCCCGCAGTGAAATGAAATAGGGGAGAAATGGACCTACATATTTCTGTGCGTGCGTGCGTGCGTGCGTGCGTGCGTGCGAATGCCACCTGGCTTGTCATCCAGCCAGCACAGTAAAGCCATATTTACAGTACACCCCATGACACAACAGCGTTGATCACCGAAAACTCTCAACAACAACGCAAAATAATGGCTTCGTGCTCCATCGTATATTCACTTCGACTAAAGGACACCATTGTATATAATAAAGTACCATAATTATACTGTAAAAGGTGCCTAAGTTCATGTCATATTATACCCAAGTGCATGTCAAATATTTTGTTTTTAAGTGAAATCATTGAAACAGCTGAACACAGGACCTTAACGATGGAAACAAGCCCTGAGGGCTTATTTAGGTTATTCTTTTAGCATTCTTTTGTATAAATCTGTACCATCGTGCATTTTTTGCAAACTGTTAATAACATATTAAATCAATCAATCAATCAATCAATCAAAACACAAATCCTTAGCACTAAACAACTGCTTTGGTGTCTTCCAGTCAGGATTTTGACCACACCACATGAGACTGCTATTATTACATCCTCTTAAACACAAACAGTGGCAGAATTAAAGTATTAGTATGGTGATCTCAGTGCTGGATTCAACTAGATTCGACTGAGAAAATGGCACAGTACTAAAATGATTTGAATATTGGCGCTCTGATTGGTCAAAGGTTAGAGAGGTTCCTAACCGGTCAACACGTCAAGGTCTACCTTAAATGGTAAAGTGCATTTATTTAGCGTCTTTATCCATGGCGCTTTTATGTGCATTACTTTCAGCAATACATTCATACACCGACGGAAACCATGCAGGGCACAAACGTATACTCATCGGGAGTAATTAGGGGTTCAGTCGCCTTCAGTGACTTGCTCAAGGACACGGGATCAAACTGGGAGCCTTCCGTTTCCCAAGCAGCCGCCCTCCCTCCCTCCTGAGCCAGAGCCACTGCCGTGGCACCCCATGTGCCTTAACATGCATAGTAGCCGCCCTCCCTCCTGAGCCAGAGCCACTGCCGTGGCACCCCATGTGCCTTAACATGCATAGTAGCCTCCCTCCCTCCTGAGCCAGAGCCACTGCCGCGGCACCCCATGTGCCTTAACATGCATAGTAGCCGCCCTCCCTCCCTCCTGAGCCAGAGCCACTGCAGCGGCGCCCCATGTGCCTTAACATGCATAGTAGCCGCCCTCCCTCCTGAGCCAGAGCCACTGCCGTGGCACCCCATGTGCCTTAACATGCATAGTAGCCGCCCTCCCTCCCTCCCTCCTGAGCCAGAGCCACTGCCGCGGCACCCCATGTGCCTTAACATGCATAGTAGCCGCCCTCCCTCCCTCCCTCCTGAGCCAGAGCCACTGCCGCCCTCCCTCCTGAGCCAGAGCCACTGCCACCCTCCCTCCCTCCCTCCCTCCTGAGCCAGAGCCACTGCCGTGGCACCCCATGTGCCTTAACATGCATAGTAGCCGCCCTCCCTCCCTCCCTCCTGAGCCAGAGCCACTGCCGCGGCACCCCATGTGCCTTAACATGCATAGTAGCCGCCCTCCCTCCCTCCCTCCTGAGCCAGAGCCACTGTTGCGGCGCCCCATGTGCCTTAACATGCATAGTAGCCGCCCTCCCTCCCTCCCTCCCTCCCTCCAGAGCCACTGCCGCGGCACCCCATGTGCCTTAACATGCATAGTAGCCGCCCTCCCTCCCTCCCTCCCTCCCTCCCTCCCTCCTGAGCCAGAGCCACTGCCGTGGCACCCCATGTGCCTTAACATGCATAGTAGCCGCCCTCCCTCCCTCCCTCCTGAGCCAGAGCCACTGCCGCGGCGCCCCATGTGCCTTAACATGCATAGTAGCCGCCCTCCCTCCCTCCCTCCTGAGCCAGAGCCACTGCCGCGGCGCCCCATGAGCCTTAACATGCATAGTAGCCGCCCTCCCTCCCTCCCTCCCTCCCTCCTGAGCCAGAGCCACTGCCGCGGCACCCCATGTGCCTTAACATGCATAGTAGCCGCCCTCCCTCCCTCCCTCCCTCCCTCCCTCCAGAGCCACTGCCGCGGCACCCCATGTGCCTTAACATGCATAGTAGCCTGCCCTCCCTCCCTCCCTCCCTCCCTCCCTCCTGAGCCAGAGCCACTGCCGCCCTCCCTCCCTCCCTCCCTCCTGAGCCAGAGCCACTGCCGCGGCACCCCATGTGCCTTAACATGCATAGTAGCCGCCCTCCCTCCCTCCCTCCCTCCCTCCAGAGCCACTGCCGCGGCACCCCATGTGCCTTAACATGCATAGTAGCCTGCCCTCCCTCCCTCCCTCCCTCCCTCCCTCCTGAGCCAGAGCCACTGCCGCCCTCCCTCCCTCCCTCCCTCCTGAGCCAGAGCCACTGCCGCGGCGCCCCATGAGCCTTAACATGCATAGTAGCCTGCCCTCCCTCCCTCCCTCCCTCCCTCCCTCCTGAGCCAGAGCCACTGCCGCCCTCCCTCCCTCCCTCCCTCCCTCCCTCCCTCCTGAGCCAGAGCCACTGCCACGGCGCCCCATGTGCCTTAACATCCATAGTAGCTGCCCTCCCTCCCTCCCTCCCTCCCTCCCTCCTGAGCCAGAGCCACCATAGTAGCTGCCCTGCATGCACCTTCTCTAGCCCAGTGGTTTTCAATATCAAGGCCCGCTATTTGTTTTCCGCATTTGAGCCACGGACCACCATTTATTGACATTTAGCCTCTCAGACCCAAAACTAGAGAATATTCTGTTGGATGTGATTTTGCCTACAGTTCCATGCTGTATTCATGTCTGTACCATAGGAGATAACAGGCAAACGTTGATCAACAATAACAATTCCTCTACATTCTCGAATTGTGTTCTTGTAAATTATGTAATGCAGATGCTTAACAATAATGTAACTCTTGAGAGCGTAAAATGAAACCAAATGGACCCGCAAGGGTCCATTTGGTTTCATTTTACGCTCTCAAGAGTTAATGATCTTTAAGGGTCCATTTGGTTTCATTTTACGCTCTCAAGAGTTAATGATCTTTAAGGGTCCATTTGGTTTCATTTTACGCTCTCAAGAGTTAATGATCTTTAAGGGTCCATTGCGTTCTCTCCATCATTAAGGGGACCACCTGGAACCACCTTAACCCATTTTGGGCGGGAACCCCTTTTGGTGTTAGCATTATGTTATGCTTTAGCTATTGAAAAATAGCAGATCTACAAGCTCATAGCGAGCCTACGAGCTTGTAGGTCTGCTATTTTTGAAAAATCGAAGAACGACTGACATAGAAACATAGCTTTTTCAGGTTTAAAGGACAGCAACTTCATTTTGGGTCTATTTAGGTAATTAGACAAATATGTGTAATGTCTAATTACCTAAATAGACACAGAATTGCAGAACTCTGCATGTCATTTCTGTTCACTCATATTATGAGTGAACAGAAATGACATGCAGAGTTCTGCAAGGCTCCATGCTGGGATCTCTTCTGTTCTGCATCTACACGCTTCCACTGGCTCAGATTATGGAAAACAACTAAACATGTTCCAGTACCATAATTATGCAGATGATGACACACACATTTACGTAAACATTACGTATCACCAGGGGACTGATGTTCAAGGCAAGTACTGCAAATGCGCTGAACAAATCAATGATTGGATGAGCCAAAACTGTCTTCAATTAAACAAAGACGAAACAGAAGTAACTATTTTAGGGCCAAGGAACGATTAAAACTCAGTGCTCAATTCACCCCTTTTGCAACCAGATCTTATTTTAATGATGTTTGGGAGATAAGAAACACTTTCCTGGGGTTTTTATGTGGGTGATTTTAGATATTCCAGTATTTCAAATACTCACTTCCTGAACTACATGTTGTCTCAGTAAGACAGCCCTCCCCCTATCCACAAGGAGGGAGCAGTGCACCAAAGCATTATGGGAATTGTTTTTGTATTGCCTTGGTGTTATGTGCTCTGTGTTGTTTTTGATGTGGGTGTTGAACAGATTGTGAAGACAAATATCCTTCGGGACAATAAAGATTATTATTATTAGTCTGGGAAGGAAGTGAGCCCAGTATTTATTTAAAAATACCAATGATGCTGTTGATCTATAAAGCATTTCATAGTTTTGTGATAAAATACATTTCTGATCTTTTGCTACAACATGAACCATCCACCCACAACTAAACGTGGAGAAGCAGTGTTCAGTACAGCACCACAACATATCTGGAACAAACAGAAAACTCTTACTACAGTAGGCTACTCTGTTATTTTCAGTAAAAGCTAGGGGGAAAGGTTATGTTAGCAGATGTATTTTATTGAGTTTATATGCTAATAAATTCTTCTGCACTTTAATCTTATTGTCTTCTTTGAATTGCTGTGTAATTAAAATGTGCTATAAAAATGCCTTGCTGTTAAAACAGAAAATAAATGTAAATGTTGGCCTAATTGTGGCCCTGAAGGAAAGGCCATGGGGAACCCAACATCAGGAAGGAAAGGCCATGGGGAACCCAACATCAGGAAGGAAAGGCCATGGGGAACCCAACATCAGGAAGGAAAGGCCATGGGGAACCCAACATCAGGAAGGAAAGGCCATGGGGAACCCAACATCAGGAAGGAAAGGCCATGGGGAACCCAACATCAGGAAGGAAAGGCCATGGGGAACCCAACATCAGTAGAGACCCTGAAGGAAAGGCCACGGGGAACCCAACATCAGTAGAGACCCTGAAGGAAAGGCCATGGGGAACCCAACATCAGTAGAGACGGCCCTGAAGGAAAGGCCATGGGGAACCCAACATCAGTAGAGACCCTAACCCTAACCCTAACCCTGAAGGAAAGGCCATGGGGAACCCAACATCAGTAGAGACCCTGAAGGAAAGGCCATGGGGAACCCAACATCAGTAGAGACCCTGAAGGAAAGGCCATGGGGAACCCAACATCAGTAGAGGCCCTGAAGGAAAGGCCATGGGGAACCCAACATCAGTAGAGTGAAGGAAAGGCCATGGGGAACCCAACATCAGTAGAGGCCCTGAAGGAAAGGCCATGGGGAACCCAACATCAGTAGAGTGAAGGAAAGGCCATGGGGAACCCAACATCAGTAGAGGCCCTGAAGGAAAGGCCATGGGGAACCCAACATCAGTAGAGTGAAGGAAAGGCCATGGGGAACCCAACATCAGTAGAGGCCCTGAAGGAAAGGCCACGGGGAACCCAACATCAGTAGAGTGAAGGAAAGGCCATGGGGAACCCAACATCAGTAGAGTGAAGGAAAGCCCATGGGGAACCCAACATCAGTAGAGTGAAGGAAAGGCCATGGGGAACCCAACATCAGTAGAGTGAAGGAAAGCCCATGGGGAACCCAACATCAGTAGAGATGGCCCTGAAGGAAAGGCCATGGGGAACCCAACATCAGTAGAGTGAAGGAAAGGCCATGGGGAACCCAACATCAGTAGAGACCCTGAAGGAAAGGCCATGGGGAACCCAACATCAGTAGAGTGAAGGAAAGGCCATGGGGAACCCAACATCAGTAGAGATGGCCCTGAAGGAAAGGCCACGGGGAACCCAACATCAGTAGAGTGAAGGAAAGGCCACGGGGAACCCAACATCAGTAGAGTGAAGGAAAGGCCATGGGGAACCCAACATCAGTAGAGACCCTGAAGGAAAGGCCATGGGGAACCCAACATCAGTAGAGACCCTGAAGGAAAGGCCACGGGGAACCCAACATCAGTAGAGACCCTGAAGGAAAGGCCATGGGGAACCCAACATCAGTAGAGACCCTGAAGGAAAGGCCATGGGGAACCCAACATCAGTAGAGGTCCTGAAGGAAAGGCCATGGGGAACCCAACATCAGTAGAGACCCTGAAGGAAAGGCCATGGGGAACCCAACATCAGTAGAGACGCTAACCCTAACCCTAACCCTGAAGGAAAGGCCATGGGGAACCCAACATCAGTAGAGACGCTAACCCTAACCCTAACCCTGAAGGAAAGGCCATGGGGAACCCAACATCAGTAGAGACCCTGAAGGAAAGGCCATGGGGAACCCAACATCAGTAGAGACCCTGAAGGAAAGGCCATGGGGAACCCAACATCAGTAGAGACCCTGAAGGAAAGGCCATGGGGAACCCAACATCAGTAGAGACGGCCCTGAAGGAAAGGCCATGGGGAACCCAACATCAGTAGAGACTGAAGGAAAGGCCATGGGGAACCCGTGGCAGCGGTGGCCGAACGGATAGCGGAGCGGTCTTGATACCGGAAGGTTCCCAGTTCGAACCAGCCGCCCGACACGTTAAAATTACCACCGCTGAAATGCCCTTGAACAAGGCATCAACCACTACGATGAAATGTGTTCTATGAGCAGGGCCTGGCTGGAAACAAGTTCTTGAGCTTAGCCCAGATACCCTGGGTAAATATAGATTTCATTTCATTTCATTTCAACATCAGTGGAGACGGATTACGAGATATCTTGTATAATTTTGGCCTGAGGGTTCATCCATGAATGCACTCATCATGTTTCATAGCAATCAGCCCATTAATGATTAGAATGATTAGAATGATGATATAATTATCAATATAGACATTAAAATAGGTAGACACCTCATGGATGGACATGCAGATGGACTGGCATCCCCCAGGGATCTATCATAGCCCCCCTAACAGGGATCTATCATAGCCCCCCTAACAGGGATCTATCATAGCCCCCCTAACAGGGATCTATCATAGCCCCCCTAACAGGGATCTATCATAGCCCCCCTAACAGGGATCTATCATAGCCCCCCTAACAGGGATCTATCATAGCCCCCTAACAGGGATCTATCATAGCCCCCCCCTAACAGGGATCTATCATAGCCCCCCTAACAGGGATCTAGCATAGCCCCCCCTAACAGGGATCTATCATAGCCCCCCTAACAGGGATCTATCATAGCCCCCCTAACAGGGATCTATCATAGCCCCCCCTAACAGGGATCTATCATAGCCCCCCTAACAGGGATCTATCATAGCCCCCCTAACAGGGATCTATCATAGCCCCCCCTAACAGGGATCTATCATAGCCCCCCTAATCCCCCAGGGATCTATCATAGCCCCCTAACAGGGATCTATCATAGCCCCCCTAACAGGGATCTATCATAGCCCCCCCTAACAGGGATCTATCATAGCCCCCCTAACAGGGATCTATCATAGCCCCCCTAATAGGGATCTATCATAGCCCCCCTAACAGGGATCTATCATAGCCCCCCTAACAGGGATCTATCATAGCCCCCTAACAGGGATCTATCATAGCCCCCCTAATAGGGATCTATCATAGCCCCCCCCCTAACAGGGATCTATCATAGCCCCCTAACAGGGATCTATCATAGCCCCCCTAACAGGGATCTATCATAGCCCCCCTAATAGGGATCTATCATAGCCCCCCTAACAGGGATCTATCATAGCCCCCCCTAACAGGGATCTATCATAGCCCCCCTAACAGGGATCTATCATAGCCCCCATAATATTTCCCTCTAAATCCGTAGTTCTCAAATCTTTAAACGTCAAAGGACCCCCAAAAGTAGCTGTGCGGAACTAGCTTGGCGCGGTCAGACTCATAGTAAGGTTCACTGATGTTTCCTCATAGTAAGGTTCACTGATGTTTCCTCATAGTAAGGTTCACTGATGTTTCCTCATAGTAAGGTTCACTGATGTTTCCTCATAGTAAGGTTCACTGATGTTTCCTCATAGTAAGGTTCACTGATGTTTCCTCATAGTAAGGTTCACTGATGTTTCCTCATAGTAAGGTTCACTGATGTTTCCTCATAGTAAGGTTCACTGATGTTTCCTCATAGTAAGGTTCACTGATGTTTCCTCATAGTAAAGGTTCACTGATGTTTCCTCATAGTAAGGTTCACTGATGTTTCCTCATAGTAAGGTTCACTGATGTTTCCTCATAGTAAGGTTCACTGATGTTTCCTCATAGTAAGGTTCACTGATGTTTCCTCATAGTAAGGTTCACTGATGTTTCCTCCTGGCGCGGTCAGTCTCATAGTAAGGTTCACTGATGTTTCCTCCTGGCGCGGTCAGACTCATAGTAAGGTTCACTGATGTTTCCTCCTGGCGCGGTCAGTCTCATGGTAAGGTTCACTGATGTTTCCTCCTGGCGCGGTCAGTCTCATAGTAAGGTTCACTGATGTTTCCTCATAGTAAAGGTTCACTGATGTTTCCTCATAGTAAGGTTCACTGATGTTTCCTCATAGTAAGGTTCACTGATGTTTCCTCATAGTAAGGTTCACTGATGTTTCCTCATAGTAAGGTTCACTGATGTTTCCTCATAGTAAGGTTCACTGATGTTTCCTCCTGGCGCGGTCAGTCTCATAGTAAGGTTCACTGATGTTTCCTCATAGTAAGGTTCACTGATGTTTCCTCCTGGCGCGGTCAGTCTCATAGTAAGGTTCACTGATGTTTCCTCCTGGCGCGGTCAGACTCATAGTAAGGTTCACTGATGTTTCCTCCTGGCGCGGTCAGTCTCATGGTAAGGTTCACTGATGTTTCCTCCTGGCGCGGTCAGTCTCATAGTAAGGTTCACTGATGTTTCCTCATAGTAAAGGTTCACTGATGTTTCCTCCTAGCCTGGCGCGGTCAGACTCATAGTAAGGTTCACTGATGTTTCCTCCTGGCGCGGTCAGTCTCATAGTAAGGTTCACTGATGTTTCCTCTTAGCCTGGCGCGGTCAGACTCATAGTAAGGTTCACTGATGTTTCCTCCTGGCGCGGTCAGTCTCATAGTAAGGTTCACTGATGTTTCCTCCTGGCGCGGTCAGACTCATAGTAAGGTTCACTGATGTTTCCTCCTGGCGCGGTCAGACTCATAGTAAGGTTCACTGATGTTTCCTCCTGGCGCGGTCAGACTCATAGTAAGGTTCACTGATGTTTCCTCCTGGCGCGGTCAGTCTCATAGTAAGGTTCACTGATGTTTCCTCCTGGCGCGGTCAGTCTCATAGTAAGGTTCACTGATGTTTCCTCCTGGCGCGGTCAGACTCATAGTAAGGTTCACTGATGTTTCCTCCTGGCGCGGTCAGACTCATAGTAAGGTTCACTGATGTTTCCTCCTGGCGCGGTCAGTCTCATAGTAAGGTTCACTGATGTTTCCTCCTGGCGCGGTCAGTCTCATAGTAAGGTTCACTGATGTTTCCTCCTGGCGCGGTCAGTCTCATAGTAAGGTTCACTGATGTTTCCTCCTGGCGCGGTCAGACTCATAGTAAGGTTCACTGATGTTTCCTCCTGGCGCGGTCAGTCTCATAGTAAGGTTCACTGATGTTTCCTCCTAGCGCGGTCAGTCTCATAGTAAAGGTTCACTGATGTTTCCTCCTAGCATAATGAGGTTCAGTCAGGACAACTCAAGAATGGATGTAATATATATTTATTGAATATAAGATGAGCAATATATTTATTATGGTTTGGCGATGTATTGGATCTGCTTTTTAGGTACTCAGATCAAGCGCATCAGTCCCGTCCATAGGGACTCCGAATCCCCCGTACCTAAACAGTAGATCCAAAACGACAGGTGGTAGCTGGGTTGGAGGTGGGTGAGCAGCAGGTTTGTATACAGCAGTGCGCTGATACAGCAGCAGCAAGCAAGCAGGGAAGCAGAGGAGGAACGCAAACCTCCGGTTAAAGTAGCCGGTATGAAGATGGAGTGAGTGTGTGATTGGCTGAGTGAATCATGTGAATGAGAGCGTGATGCTGAGGCGGCCCAATTACGGCCGGCAGCAACTGCACTGAGGTTCCCTGACTGAACTTGCTCAGCGCATGTCTACGACAAATGCTCATAAACATCAGTGAACCCTCGCTATGAGTCTGGCCGCTAGAGCGGAACCCCTCCCCCAAGGGCCCCTGGGGGTCCCCGGACCCCACATGGAGTACCAATGCTCTGAATTGCATATCTTTGCTATAAAAAAAAACAGCAGATCTATAAGCTCACAACCAAATTCACAGCAGAACTGTGAGTTTTGTTGAATGCGTACCATGAATATTCACTTTTAAGCCCAGAATAGGGAAGCTATAGGGTTCATTCAGTTGGTTAAACCGATCTTCTGTACAGCATGTACCAACCGTAACCTCCCTCTGCAGAATGCATTGCATTGATTTGTGAAGTGTCTTTGCCTCTGAGTATTCCCTGCAGAATGAAGCTTGTACACGTGAACCAATAACTTACAGTTTGCACCAAAGCGGAGAGTCCTTATTGAGATGAACAGAATTAACCATGTAGCAGTAAATCGATAACTCACAGTTTGCACCAGATTGCCCTAGCTGAGATGAACAGAATTAACCATGCCACTCATGTTTCCTTGAACTCCCTGGGACTCTCGCTGGGCTTGTGTTTTGCATGAAGAATGCTAAAACACATTGATTAGACTACAGCAGTGGTTCTCAACCAGTGGTCCGGGGACCACCAGTGGTCCTTAACCCATTCTGGGCGGGAACCCCTTTTGGTGTTTTAAACATTATGTTATAATTTAGCTATTGCAAAATAGCAGATCTACAAACTCATAGCGCGCCACCGAGTGGCGCGCTACGAGCTTGTAGGTCTGCTATTTTTGAAAAATCATTATAATGTGGCGCAAATCATTGAATATATATTTCAGAGCGAACATTTTTTACTAAAATATTTGCTTCTGGGGTGTTCCTGGAACTACATATTTTGAGATGGGGGTCCGTGGCCCAATAGAGATAATTCTGGGGGTCCTTGACATGAACAAGGTTGAGCACCACTGATACAGAGACATGGATTTTGAAGCCTTTTTTGTAAAGATATTTTTAAATATATTTTCGTGAATGGAAATGGCAGCTTCCTTACTCAGCTCATGGGGGCTATAGTTCCAGACTAAATATAGCATTCGGAGATTGTGGACTTGTTGTCTGGCTACGCGAGGCTACTGAACCCCTAATTACTCCCGATGAGTATACGTTTGTGCCCTGCATGGTTTCCGTCGGTGTATGAATGTATTGCTGAAAGTAATGTACATAAAAGCCGAATGCTATCGGTAGGGGTCAGTTTAGAGGAGCTTCATTGGCAAGATTAAACATACATTTACATTGCCAAAGCACATGTCAAAATATAATTTAAAAATCACACCCATGTGAAGTGAGGGGCGCTCTTACATCATCATGGCGTAAAATAGACACTATGCTATTTGCTCAGACACTATGACGTAAAATTCACCATTCATTGTCAATGGGAATTTAAAGTTTAAGACAAAGTTTGTGGACGGTAACTAATAGCTAGGTATAGATGGGGCTAGCGCCCCTAAAAAATATATATATAATAATTATAGTTAATTATAATAGACCGCAAAACCCATTTTCAGAGTACCCGTTGTACCCATCTGTCTGTTTGATTCCCTTCTTTGCAGGTCATCAACATGACATGTTTTCAGGGACATATCAGGCACTCCGAGTCCATATAAATGGGAATTTATCAATATTTTTGGGACAACCGCTGATCCGACCGACTGAGTCCCCACTCGGCACATCACTATGCGAAGACACACACACAATCACACACGCTGAGATTCTGCGCATTTAAGGATAATTGAAATACTGAAATACAAACAGTATTTATTCAAATAAATGCTCCACAGTTCTGTGTCCCTATTGTGCATCCTTGCATGCATGGCTTTCAACCATCACATTGAATCTGCTCTTATTTGAATGAATTAGTGCGTTGCTCCAAGGCATCTGGCCTCCACCTACTGTAAGACATCAGTAGCAGTTAACCAGCAGTTGTTCTTTGGCCTGTTTGCTCATTAGAAAAACCCACAACTATTCTTTCTAATCACACAGGCTGCAAGGAATCAGCCAGAAATGATTCTCTCGGTATCAATAGAAGTCCCTCTGGGGATTTTAACTAAAAGATATGGGTTGTCATAATGAAAAACACAATTTGTATAAATGGCGTCCAAGTCAGCGGAATAATTTCAACTTAATGTAGAGAAATAATGTAATTTTCAGGATTAAACCCTACTTTGACCACATTACTATGGTCCTCCCCTCCTTTTATTAAACCCTACTTTGACCACATTACTATGGTCCTCCCCTCCTTGTATTCGCTGACTGTACACCAAATATCTTTAGGTGAAAATAGCCGATCTACAATCTCACAACGTGTAGATACTATAGATAGGCTATTTTTGCTCAATGTCCGACTATTAGGACATGCCTATTTTTAAGTGGTGCAACCCACTTCCTTAAGTGAGTATTTGTGTGGCTGGCTGGCTGGCTGGCTGGCTGGCTGGCTGGGTATGAGCACGAAAACAGCATGGTTGTTTTTCACCACCTGTGCGCAACCTAACACACACACAAACACACACGCACATATTAACTGTGGTGATTTCAGGTGTGCCAGTACAGTACAGTGGAGGGTACAGTAGAGGGACCCCCACACGGTAACTCTGTCATTTCTCAACTGTTTCGGACGCGGGGCGGCTCGCCGGAATCGGGCCGGCACCCTGGGTGCGTTCTGGACCTCTCCCCCCCCCCCCCCCCCCCCGGGGACCCCCACACGGAGATGCACCACTTACTTCAGACACTGCTGAAAAGGCATACAGGCATCTAAATATGCCTGTATCAGATTTCTACTCCAATATACTGTACTGTAACATGTTGAAATGCACATTTACAGTTACAAAATAAATAAAATGATGAAATGCCTTTCAATATCAATCAATCAATCAATCAATCAATCAATCAATCAATCAATCAATCAATCCATTCACTGGGTTGCCTTGGTGGATCACACATTTTATAATGTTCAATCTGAATCAATGACCAACAGTCTTCTTGGATTTAGGAAACAGTTATTGCTAAAATGAACTAACAAGCAAGAAAATCAATGAAATTAGAATGAAGCAAGCAGAGTATAGGATAAACACACTGATCCATGTTAGACCATCTCCTTATAAAAGCATGAATAATTCATCAGTGGCAAGAATCTGTTGATGTTGCTATGATGTTCTACCAGCCACACAACGTCAGGCGGTCACAGCTCTAAATGTAAAGTCTCTTGAGACAACCTGTCAGCACTATTGAACTGAATAGTACTAATAGAAGTAGTGGCCCTATAGGCCCTATAGGCTGCTACAATGTGTCAATCTTACCTCTTGCTGTAAGTCTTTGATTATCTTTGTCTTTTTCTCCATCTCCATCTTGAGAAATTTGATCTGGAGGCAAAAAGAACAACCAAATGAATTACAACTTTCATCAGAATTACAAAATGCATTGAGTCAAAACATCTGTTTCATTTCGTTGTTACATTATGCAGTACTGCAAATTCAATTTACAATTTACAATTTAGGCATTTAGCAGACACTCCTAATCGAGAGCGACTTACATTAAGCAAGAACAAAAAGCATGGCAATACATCACATACATAAAAAGTAGTTATCATGAATGAAACATGCATAAACTAAGCACGAAAATCTATATAATGATATTCCACAAGTCACCATACATTTGTGTTTACAGTTAGTACACACACACACACACACACACACACACACACACACACACACACACACACACATGTGGGCTGGTCTTCTCTGACGGAAAGACGCAATAATCACTGGCACCTCTTCATATATAAAGCCCTGGTCGGGAAATTACCATCATATATTTCTTCCATGTTACATCAGAAACCTAGTCGCATTGTAACTCGCTCCAGTGATTGGCTAGGCCTTCTGGTCCCTTTTGCCAACTCTGAACTTGGAAAGGCTGCTTTCAGCATCGGTGCACCTGAATCTTGGAATGTCTTGCAACAAGAACTTAAAGGTATATTCAGCGATTTGACTTAATTCAAATATCACTTATTTTTTCTTTTTTTCTGGATAATCCTCCCTACTATAGAGTGTGCTGACCATATAAGGAGTTCCTCCCTGTCCCCAGTGAGCCCCTGGGGTCAAAAAACCCTAGTTTCAGTTTTGGTGGCGGGTGGCAAAGCCTTCATCCAATCAGGATGAGAGGGGCCTTCCTCCAATCATGATCGAGTGGGGGCGGGCCTTGGTGCACATGCTGTTGGCCTGTTGCACTTCCCCCCACTGTAGAGCGTGCATCTGCACATTTTGTTACCGGGGCGGACTGGGTGGTTTTCCAAATCACCCAAATCACTGAATGCTCCTTTAAACTTAATACCCTGGCATCAATTGGTCATTTTAGGAATTTACTCAATAACCGTCCATCACCTGTATGTTGCTGTTTTAACTGATTGCTGAATATATAATTGTATTAACGGTTTGTTGTAACTAATATTGTTGTTGTATTACTGTTTTTTTAATGTAATCTCGGCATCATTGTAAATGAGGGGTTCCCTCAATGGTCTCTCCGAGAATTTAAATAAAGGTTGAATGAATGAATGATTGAATTATATGTCTGCTAATATTACATTTATTCAGCTTCTGGGGAGAGCGTTCAGTGAAAATAGCAGATCTGCAAGCTGAATGCCCTCCCAGAGCAGGGAAGCTGAATGCCCTCCCAGAGCAGGGAAGCTGAATGCCCTCCCAGAGCAGGGAAGCTGAATGCCCTCCCCAGAGCAGGGAAGCTGAATGCCCTCCCAGAGCAGGGAAGCTGAATGCCCTCCCAGAGCAGGGAAGCTATAGAATGCCCTCCCCAGAGCAGGGAAGCTGAATGCCCTCCCAGAGCAGGGAAGCTATAGAATGCCCTCCCCAGAGCAGGGAAGCTGAATGCCCTCCCAGAGCAGGGAAGCTGAATGCCCTCCCAGAGCAGGGAAGCTGAATGCCCTCCCCAGAGCAGGGAAGCTATAGAATGCCCTCCCCAGAGCAGGGAAGCTGAATGCCCTCCCAGAGCAGGGAAGCTGAATGCCCTCCCCAGAGCAGGGAAGCTGAATGCCCTCCCCAGAGCAGGGAAGCTGAATGCCCTCCCCAGAGCAGGGAAGCTGAATGCCCTCCCCAGAGCAGGGAAGCTGAATGCCCTCCCCAGAGCAGGGAAGCTGAATGCCCTCCCCAGAGCAGGGAAGCTGAATGCCCTCCCAGAGCAGGGAAGCTGAATGCCCTCCCAGAGCAGGGAAGCTGAATGCCCTCCCCAGAGCAGGGAAGCTGAATGCCCTCCCAGAGCAGGGAAGCTGAATGCCCTCCCAGAGCAGGGAAGCTGAATGCCCTCCCCAGAGCAGGGAAGCTGAATGCCCTCCCCAGAGCAGGGAAGCTGAATGCCCTCCCAGAGCAGGGAAGCTGAATGCCCTCCCAGAGCAGGGAAGCTGAATGCCCTCCCAGAGCAGGGAAGCTGAATGCCCTCCCAGAGCAGGGAAGCTGAATGCCCTCCCAGAGCAGGGAAGCTGAATGCCCTCCCAGAGCAGGGAAGCTGAATGCCCTCCCAGAGCAGGGAAGCTGAATGCCCTCCCCAGAGCAGGGAAGCTGAATGCCCTCCCAGAGCAGGGAAGCTGAATGCCCTCCCAGAGCAGGGAAGCTATAGAATGCCCTCCCCAGAGCAGGGAAGCTGAATGCCCTCCCCAGAGCAGGGAAGCTATAGGGTTGAAAGGTATAATACAATACATCCATTTTGGGGTTTTGCCAAAATGCACCAACAAATTGTGATAAAATCTGAGCCATTTATTCCTGCAGTGGGTTGACTGCCTGTTTCTCCACTGTGTGTCTGACTTCATGGTTGACTGCCTGTTTCTCCACTGTGTGTCTGACTTCATGGCTCTGGGTTGACTGCCTGTTTCTCCACTGTGTGTCTGACTTCATGGCTCTGGGTTGACTGCCTGTTTCTCCACTGTGTGTCTGACTTCATGGCTCTGGGTTGACTGCCTGTTTCCCCACTGTGTGTCTGACTTCATGGCTCTGGGTTGACTGCCTGTTTCCCCACTGTGTGTCTGACTTCATGGCTCTGGGTTGACTGCCTGTTCCCCACTGTGTGTCTGACTTCATGGTTGACTGCCTGTTTCCCACTGTGTGTCTGACTTCATGGCTCATAGGCTACTCTTCTCGTGTCAGAGAGCAATATCTCTTTGCTTATCGTGATCCCTTTATCATGAACTTGGCATTTCTGGGCAGAGTAGCCCTTCCCTCTTGTGCTGCGTCAGGACCTCACATATCTACAGAGTAGCCCTTCCCTCTTGTGCTGCGTCAGAGTAGCCCTTCCCTCTTGTGCTGCGTCAGGACCTCACATATCTACAGAGTAGCCCTTCCCTCTTGTGCTGCGTCAGAGTAGCCCTTCCCTCTTGTGCTGCGTCAGGACCTCACAGAGTAGCCCTTCCCTCTTGTGCTGCGTCACGACCTCACAGAGTAGCCCTTCCCTCTTGTGCTGCGTCACGACCTCACAGAGTAGCCCTTCCCTCTTGTGCTGCGTCAGGACCTCACATATCTACTGCAAAACTGTTGCTGTTGGGCAGAAACCTTGTATCTCCATAATTGATCATGTTTTATTTTGTATTATTATTTTTTATGTAAATTAATGTCTTACAGTACGTCATTGTGCAAAAGTGTCGCACAAATGTAGTGAAATTAACAGATCTACAACGCTACAATGTGTCAGCTTGTTCGATCTGCTATTTTCTACAACTATTAACAGTTTTAAGTGGTTAAGTGGTTTACTGTTCATAAATATTTGACAAACCAAAAGGATTAACCACTGCTTGTAGGGATGTTAACAATTAACCGAAAATCGATTCATCAAATAAGAAATCCTTCAATTAAAATTAACAATTAATTTCTATCATTGGGCAGTTTTCCGTGCACGCGGCCGAGGAACGCAATTAATTAATGAATCGCTAATTTGAATCACTAACTGCTTGTGACTAAATAATAACAAAAAATGTTGATTAATTGGAACCAGAGGTTATTTGTTCCCTGTCCTTTAAAGTAACACGTTTTGGACATACCAGGTTTCCACCTGACATACTAGGACATACTTAGCCTGGCTAATAAGCCAGACTAATATCACACAACACTGTCGCGGTATATCAGTCTGGGCTGGCTCCACTTGGATTTCATTTCCCGGGGAACATTTTCTCTTTGACGCAATTGGTCAGAGCTACTGTCAGTCAAAAGTCTCAAGCATTGAACGTCACTGTACCAAAGCCCGCCTATATTGCATACCGTGTCCCGATTGGTCCGACCTGTTCTCTGCTGTAGGAAAGAGGCGTGCTACTGAGCCTCGCCAGACCGTAATCCGCTGGTAGGCAACTTTTTTTTGCCAACGGCTGATTCGGTCTGGTTTATTAACCAGGCTAGGACATACTAGGACATACCAGGACATACCAGGACATACTAGGACATACCAGGTTTCCACCTGACATACTAGGACATACTAGGACATACTAGGACATACCAGGTTTCCACCTGGACATACCAGGTTTCCACCTGGACATACCAGGTTTCCACCTGGACATACCAGGTTTCCACCTGACAGCAGCAAAATGGAACAACGCTGCCGCAGGCTTTGCAGTATCTGACAACCGGGAGTTCTGCTGGAAGCAGAGATGAACCCTGGATGGTTGGTTTTCCCTTTCCTTTCTGAACAGACAACGATTAGATTGTCCTTGAGAGAGAGAGGTCATCCAGATAATCTAGAGGACAAAGACTAAAAGATTCATTGTGTTGGTGACCTCATCCCTGCTAGGAGAGACTGTAAACTAGACCTCGGCAGTTAACCCACATCCCAGAGACACACACGATAACATCAGAGTTCACCTTGGCGCCACTGCACACAGGAATGGTTACAAAAGAAATAAAGATTATATTAAAAAAAACAAGAAATGATGACATAGTCATATTTGTCAGGTGAAACAAGCGCTGTCTCCGTTCCCCCCCATATTATTTATTATTATTATTATTATTGTAACATGTATGTTTCTGTGTCACAACCTCGCAGCCGTTGTTTGCGTTCGTTTCCGACGTTCTGTTCGTGGTTGAATCACAGCTGTGTCTTAGAGTGGCCGCGGTGCACTAATATTGCATCAGTAGGAGACGCTTTTGCGGGGAGCGCTCACTTCCGCGGTGCATCATGACTAGGTCGCTACTACTGTACGTGATTGGCTACAGGAGTTTCAGACTATACCATTGGCTTAGAGGGCAGTCAATCATGACTAGGTTGCTATTAAAACGGGCCTGTTATAAAAACCCATCTACTGTCTGTGGTAGGAGAGGAGAAACTAAATGCAACTACTTTCTATCACTTTCTGCGTTTTGGGCAGAGAGAGAGAGAGAGAGAGAGAGAGAGAGAGAGAGAGAGAGAGAGAGAGAGAGAGAGAGAGAGAGAGAGAGAGAGAGAGAGAGAGAGAGAGAGAGAGAGAGAGAGAGAGAGAGAGAGAGAGAGAGAGAGAGAGAGAGAGAGAGAGAGAGAGAGAGAGAGAGAGATATATATATATATATCTATATTCTT